>NC_142862.1:22641035-22791881 GCF_061612785.1 Hesperophylax consimilis
CATGTTTCTTTCAACATTGTTTGTTGATTTGAATTTTGAAATAAGATTGCAATTAGTTGTTTCAATATTATTTTGGCTTAATAATTGGCTATTGAATTAATTTGTGTTATAAGCCAAGGTTCGTAGAAAACGTATTTAAGGCAATGCAATACGTAGTAATGCAAAATCATGTGTTTTTGGTTTGAAAATTTTGTCGCCTAGAAATGTTTCAGATGCTTTAATTACATATTGCGAGTAGAATACATCTTGGCCTTTGAAATAATCGAGTAATTTTTAGATAAGTATTTTTATAAGCCCAGAAAAGAATAATGTATAAACCCTATGAAAACTGCTTTAAAGTTCAAAATCTCCTACTTACAAACCCATTTTCGGTTATGGTTTTATTGTATAATGTGGCGATTTAAGTTATTTACAAAATGATCGAAAAACATTTAAATATATGTGCCTGAACATCCACAAAATAAAATAAAAGGCACTTTTTGGCCATGTTTTTTTCTTGCATAAATCAAAGCAGATGGATGGTGTTAAGCGGGAATTTAAGCCTTATCGCCATCTACGTAAGGTGTGTTATTGATAGTGGCTGGATTCAAAATATTACACGACGTAGTGCATCGCCTTAACAATGTTAGTTCATCCAGGTTGTAGAGCGGTGATTGGCTAGAAAGTTGTGACGTAGCAAGAATCCCATTTTCCACTGGGAGATTTTAATATACTGCAACTTAGAATGCATTTGTAATGATTTCTTTATAATCCGTTGGTAATATTATACTAATTCTAATGTTCGACATAAAAGGGAAAATTTCCAGGAATATTTGCAGCGTCACTTATGCATTGATGATGTAGAACCGAGGTTATTTAGTAACGCCTTGTACATAAATTTACAAATTGAATGTCTCATTTAGCAAACTATCATGACAGGGAAAGTGTTGAGAATAATTGTATGTATTCAAAGCGTCGCACATGGTGGTAGGTACTCTCAGCATCGCCTTGGTGAAAGTCGTGAAAGACCACCATTCGAAATCGAAGCGTTGCTTGAAATGGCTTTAGCCGTATTTGGTGACCATATGTGAATAGCCAGGTACTTCCCCACCTTCCTCTTCCCCATTTCCTTCACCGAAAATAAATTCCTCAGGGCCTATGTCACCCTTGAGGGTTCTGTTAAAAACAACATTATATCATCTTTCATTCGACTTCATATATCATTTCAGCGCAATGCGTTAAGTTGGGGCGTCCACGACTTTTTTACTTATTTAATATTATATACCATTGTGAAAGGTGAATGATATCATTTCTTTCGGACTCCAACTGGACTTCGAGCTACGGCACGAGCTTTCGAGCGGCAAGATGCGTTTTTTTCCGATAAGTGCATGAATTAGCAAACCCTGTTAAATACATTTTCTACGAACCTTGGTTATAAGCCATATTATAATACCCAAATAAATATAATTTTTTGATTAGTATTTGAATCATAGATTCTCTATATGCTTGCAAACTCAAATAAATGATTGGGTCAGTGTGTTATTGAAATCATTTTTTTAAATCATACTTGTATATTGCAGAGAAAAATGACTGATGATGTTAAACACCACAGCATTATCTCAAACTAATAATAAAATTTAAAACCTGCCCATAAATAAAAAATATATATCATATTCATTTTTGTTTAAGTTGAAACCTATATATCTGCTTTTGTAGACTGTATATTTTTATAGATGTTAAAAACATTAATTTTAGGTTATTACCTCATTGTACTGATATATTTTTTATACCTATCAAACAAAGAAAAATAAACTCTCTCTAAGATATTAAAAGAGAGATAATATTATAATAATAAAATCATTAAGACATGTGAAAAGATATTAAAAAAAAAGTTTTATATTATAATTAATTAAAAAAATAAATGTTGACAGTGAAAATAATTTGCACCAGTTAAGTTTTTTATTAATGGATTATGTAAGTCAGTCTGTTTTTATTATGTAAAATCCCAACTGTCTGGAACAAGTGGGACTATGACATTCCCAACTGGGTTTGTTGTGATGCTGGAGGAAGCAGGGAGGGGAAGGAGATAGGAGTGGTGAAGGATGGGAACTACCATTTGTTAAAAAGGCTTCAAATTGTCAACGAATGTTAGAGGCCAATATTTTCTTTCTTTCATTGTATTATAATCTCAAATGTTTGTGTATTACGCTTAATGATGACTGTGATTTTTTTTGTTAATGTTTGTGATGAATATTTGAATGTATAAACTATGAACTTGGTGTCAATAAACATTGTATTAAATTAAAGTATGATGTTTTACTACATTTCATGTAATAAAACCTCCCTTCCTATATGCACTGCTAAAATGTTTAACTAGTACCGACTTATATTTCGATCATACGAGGCATATTAAAAACATCAGCTAACATAGCATACGAGTTACCAGTGGTGTGCAACCTATTAACCGTAGTATGACTGTTACAGTAATATATACATACTAGGGAACCTTGATCTAATGGTAGGAACATGAAAGTGAATCAACATTATATGATAATTTACAATTTTATATAAAAATATAAGAACCCAAAATTTTCTCTTGTCAACTTCAACAATCTCAACGAATGGAATAAAACTCAATTTTTGAGTTTATTGACACCAAAATTTTCTCCTGTCAACTTCAACAATCTCAAAATTGAATGTAATAAAAATCAATTTCCTCCTGTCAACTTCAACAATCTCAACGAATGTTGTGACGGACGTACTGCTCCGGGCTCGGCCGCAGTCCCCACGTTAGGATTATAAGATAAATATAGAATTATAGAATAAAATAAATCCTAAATGTATTAAATGTATGTAATGTAAATGTAACTATGTATGAAAATGTAAAAAGTTATCAATAAATGAAACGTCGGAGCTTGGATAGAGGTATACGGGCAGAGAAGTATTGTTAGAGCTGGTACAATCATGAGAGCATTTAATTCGGGCACGATTATTAGAGTCGTGCTTATACGAGAGGGAACGTTCGGCCCCGGCCCGAAGCAAGGGGCCGTGCGCCGTCGTGGCGTGCGAGGTGCTTCGCCGTCAGAACGTTCCCCAAGCGCGATTCTGAGGATCGTGTCTGAACAAAGAGAGGCCGTGGTCTATTGGGGAAAAGTAAACAATACAAAACAAACAACGGAGTTCAGTTCTAGCCTGTAAACTCGTTGCCGTTACTGAAAAAAAGAAAGAAAACCAAAAAAAAAATACATATAAAAAAAAACGAGAAAAGAAAAGAAAAAAAGAAAAACAATAAACAATCCAAAAGTGCCACTTAAGAACATCGGTAGAATAAGTAAAACAAAAGTAGAAAGCATAAAAATAACATTTGCATGGTCTGTAAAGAGGACAGTATGTGAAGTATAAGATAAAAGACAAAGTAAAAGAGATAATTAGCTAAGCAAAGATATATAAAGAGTGTCTGCAATGTCTGTAAAAAGGACAGTGTGTCTACCTTAGACACAAAACATAAGAAAAGAAAACTGAAAATTAGAAGAAAATAGGATACAAGTTGTTTAAAAGAAATGTAAACGAAAGAAAATCATCTGAAGCAGCTGGTACAGTAAGGAAAGAAAAATAATAAAAATAAGAAGAACAGAATGCATAAACAATAATCGGAGAATTGTAAAAGAATTAGTCATGGAGCAGGAGCAATACACCAGGGGTTCTCAGTTATCACACTAGTCAGCGACTCTAAGCACAGACCATCTCTCAACCCAGATCCTAGTAAACTTCCTCAGACATTCGAAATTAACTCTGTTAGAAACAAGATCGGTGTTCCACACCGGTCTAATGGGGACATTCAGACCGTCTATCATTTCGTCTCTGGCATCCTTCAAGATCTTACAGTGCCACAGAATGTGCTCGGCCGACTGGTAAGTATTGCCACAAGCGCAATTGGGATGGGTAGACAGGGCAAGGCTGTGAAGCCTCCCCCTGAATTCCCCATGTCCTGAGAGGAGCTGCGTCATGTGATGGTCCAGTTTGAGGAAGGCCCCTTCCATTCTGAGTTTAACTGATGGGAAGAAGGAAAAGGTCCATCTTCCCATGCTCGACCTATCCCAACGGACCTGCCACTCTTTGAGCGAAAGGTCCCTCATCGTCCGAAGCAGTCCAGGGAGAGTTCCCGGTCCACCTGGTGTCAGAACGACACCAAGATGGGTTGCCGGGGATCCTCTGGAAAGTCTCTGCTTGGTTAAGACTTCCCTAATCTCCAGATCGATTGGCAAAATGCCGGCCAAAACTGGCAAAGCTTCCGAAGCAACAGTACGGTATGCGCCAGATAGTGCCAGCAAAGAAGTTCGCTGGCCCCTAGTAAGAGCGAGGAGTATAAGGCAGTTATCCAGGCGGTGCTCCCAAACAGAGGCAGCATACGAAACTTGGGCAACGTATACGCCCCTGTACAGAGCACGTAGTGCCGGATTGCGTAGTCCCCATTCAGCGGTGGAGAGTCTCCTCAGCTTTAGGAACAGCGCCTGAGCCTTGCTTGAAACATCTTTAACATGAGCCAGAAATGAGGACGATCGATCGAGTGTTACACCTAGATACTTGACCGTGTCTGCAAATTTGATGTTGGTGTCTCCCATCCGGATGGTAGGGTTTCTTTTTCTACTGAGAGAGCCCTTCATCAGGAGACCCTTTGTCTTGTGGGGAGCGAAGGTCATCTTATTCCTCTCCCCCCATTTAAGGAGGGTGTTCAAACCATCACCAGCCTTTTCTTCAATTTCCTTTCTGCTGTTCCCCGAGACAAGATACATCTTATCATCCGCGTAGTCGATCATGATACATCCTTCAGGCAAGGGTAACCTAGAGGAGTCGTCAAAGTCAATATTCCAAAATTCAGGTCCCAGAACGGAGCCCTGGGGACAACCCATATTTACTTCGCGTTCTATAGTAAAATCACCATGGGATATCGAGACAGTTCGTCCCGATAGGTAGTTGTCAACCGATTTAAACAGGCGTTTTGGACAATTCCTACTTTTAACCTTTGTGCGTATCATGTCCCACCACGCGAAGTCGAAGGCACCAGTTATATCTAAGAAGATTGCTACAACGTACCTCTTTGTGCAGACCTTCACCCAGTTAAGCGCAAACGAAATGGCGTGCACGGTGGATTTACCCGGGACGAAACCAAATTGTAGTTCACTGGACGGTGAAAGTGTACTGCGAAGTCGCTGCCGAATTAGTATTTCCAGGATCTTGCCGAGGATTGGGAGCAAGGTTATCGGGCGATAAGCCTTTACGTCGGTGAGTGGTTTGCCGTTCCCTTTAGGTATAATCCTGAGCACGCCCCTCTTCCATTCAGAAGGGAAAATTCCTCTTCTCAGGCACGATTCCATCACTTGAAAGAGCTCCTCTTTAGCGTGGACCCAGACATGCTTCACTATCTCGCCATTAAGTCTGTCATGCCCTGGTGCCTTCTTTGGACCCAAACCCTTAATTATAGCACCAATTTCAGCTCTAGTGACAGGAGTGATTCTATCCTCTTGGGCGAGGTCTCTGGGTGGAAGCCGTGCCAGATTTCTAATCTGTTTTTGGTGGTCACTTTCCCCAATTACTGACTCTACAGGGACTAACTTGCCCAAAAGTGTGTTGAGAGTAGAGGCCACGTCCACAGTCTCAGCGTCCCTCCCATCAATCTTCCCAATTAGACTAGACAAAAACCGATCCGAACCCTTGACGGATTTTTCAATTGCGCTGTGGATTTCCCACGGGTTGGCGTTGCCCACATCTTTAACCCAATTATGCCAGGCAGCTCGTTTCGCAAGGAGAACCGCATGTTTGAAAGTTGCCCTGGATCTCCTGAGAGCGGCCTGGAGGGTAGCTGTCTCCTCCTCCGTACAGCATCCCCTCCTGGACAGTCCCAAGGCCCTATAGGCTCCTTTATAGGCCCCCTTTAGCGAAGTCAGCTCAGGTGACCACCACGGCGTTCTAATTTTCGTCTTTGGGTTTGATCTGCCCAGAGAAGAATTAGCCGCAGATACAACGGCTGAATTGAAAAAGTTCCCCAAATTGTCCGGATCATTAGCTGCTACGTGATGAAAATCCCTTAATGTATCTCGTAGCGCCTCCCCAAAGTTATCCCAATTCGCCCTTGAGGTGTTGAAATTCCAGGAGGATCTCGGAGTTTCAGTTTTCTTAACACCTATTGTAAATGTGATTAATCTATGATCCGAAACTATTGCGCATTCATGGACCCTCCATTTAGATATCCTGGCCGCAACTGATCCAGAGCAAAGAGTTAGATCAATGTTGCTCTCTCCTAGTGTGTTTGAAAAGGTAAAGAACGAACTCTGTTCGTTAATGATACAAAGGCCTTGCGCAGCAATCAGGTCTTCAACGGCGTCAGTCCGTGATCGTACTGAATGGGTTTTAGTATTGTCAAACCAAAGAGGAGAGCGAGCGTTAAAGTCCCCTCCGATAACTACGTTACGACCTTTAAGCGCGTTTAGGGCGCGCGTCAGACTCAGGATATGTGGTTCTACCGGGTTCCCCCATTTAAAATAGACTGAGATCAGATAGATCTCAGTATCAGCAAATTTAATACATACACAGGTTTGGTACTCATTAGACAGCCCAGCCAGAAGGAGGGGGCTGATCAATGATGTATTGACCAGAACACCCGCCCCTGGAGATGAGCCGACTTCGAGTACCGCTCCCGGAAATTCAATTGGAGTCTTACCTTCCCAGGTGTACTGCTCCTGAATAAGCAAAATGTCAATGTTGAGGTCAGACATGACCCGCTGCGCGTCCAGGGTGGCCAACCGGGATCGCTGCAAGTTAATCTGACCTAGGGAGAGTAAATTATGAGGAGCCATAATCGGTCATGCGGACTTGAGCATTAATGGCAGCCAGGTGAGCAGGACAATCCCTGTCCCCCGTAGGATGATTGGCAGGCTTCCTAAAGCGAGTGCAGGTAGCACAGACAGCGGGAAGTGCCTTCTTGGGGCAATCCTCATGAGTGTGCCCCACAGCGGCGCAGTGGCGACAAGTTTCATTTTCCTGAGAGCATGACTTGGAAATATGGCCATATTGCTGACATTTGAAACATCTGGTGGCACCAGTGTAGTCCCGAGTCCGACAGGCATTCCACCCAAGGAAGCACATTCCGCTGTCTAGTAAGACCTTACGGGCAGCTGGATGACATGTCACAACCATGTTCATGGTAGGAGTGTCGCGCTTGCCAAAAAGCGATACTCGCCGCATAGTCCGAAGGTGATCTTCCAAAGACAATGTGGTCTGGCCGGATAGATTATTGGAGAAGATCTCATTAAATAAATCCTGATCCGCGGATTGTTCGCCTTTTGGCACATTGTAAATAACTATTTTAGGAAGACGGCCCAAGGGATTGATCATCTTCAGGCCGTTTGCAGTAAGTTTCGCTTCAGCTTTTTTTATGTTCTCAAGATCCTTAGAGTCCTTGGCTTGAAAGGCCATTCCCGCTCCTTTAATTTTCCTAGATCGGACAATTTGGAACTCGTCCTTCTTGGGGTTAAGGATCTTCTCCAGGACTTTCTGAGTTTGTTCCGAGGTTTTGCCTTCTGGAGCCTCTGGATACACCAAGAAAGTAAGTGGCTTTTTTGGAATCGGTCGCTCAAAACCGTTGATGACTATTTTTTTTGACGCTGGCATGCCTGCCGCGGCATTTGCATAAGACAATGTCTCCTTGGCAATGGGATGCGTCGAATAGGCTGGGCGAGTTTTAATAGCCAGGTCCAATTTAGACGATAGAGCCGATTGCGCACTGAGCATTTCCTCTATGGTGGTGCTTCTCGTTGCAAGTGTATTAAGCTCGAGCATCAATCTTGTGATGTCTGACATCAAGTCGTCAAGGGTGGTGTTGAGCAGACTTTTGTCAGTTTTATTTAGCTTATTAGGGCCGTCCATGAGAATCAATCTGATTTTCTGGCACTTCTCCAGGGCTGGAATAGCCTTGAACTCCTGGTTCCCCGGAGAGTCGCTGTAGCGTACACGCTTCTTATTCTCAGCGTTGGGTGTAGTTGCTGGAGCGATGGAGGGCATTTCCTGAGAGGGGGGCACGGCAGTGGTGCAACGAGTTGTTTCCAGCTCCGAGACGGCCTCACTTTCCGAATCCACTGTATGAAGCTCCTTCTGTGGCCTGTTTTTGGTCCGCTTTATAGTCTTGAAGGGCCTAGCTGTGGGAGAGCCTGTGCTCAGAATCTGCTCTATCTGTTTTAGAATGTTTTCTCGGTCGTCGGAGCGTCTGACCGGATTTCCGGTGGAATCATCGGACTCGCCAGGCGAAACTGGACCGGAATCCATTTTTTCCGAAAAGTGGGGTAAATCAGAAATTTACCCCAAATTTCAAAATTTTCCCCAAAAATGGGGAAAAAAAGTCGGGAAAATTTTTGTTCAAAGTGCCCTTAAAAGTGAAAAAATATTAATTTTAGGGGTACAAAATATTTTTTTGGGACTTAGCAAAATTTAGTTGAAAAAGTAAAAATTTAGTAGCCCTCTCCGAAGGTGAAAATGAAATTTATTATTAATGTCCAAATGTCCGCTCTTTACTAATCCTCCACACCAAAATGATTATGGAAAATTTAAAAAAAAAAGAAATGTCACTGTCACTTTTAAATAATTGCTCTTAACGATATAAAAAGAAAAAATATTGTCCAAAATTGGCAATGTTGTGACGCAAGAGATGCGTCCTCTGAGAAGTTCTTTCATCACTTGCCAGGCACAATTCGTAGAATTTTTGAACACGTGGTGAACACTAAAACACGTATAATTTTTAAAGTATTTGGCACAGGAAAAAAACTGAACTGTCACTCGACGCGGAAAAAAATTCCGCGTCTGATGCAGTAGGTGACGTTAACGTTCACAAATAGATGCACTTAAACTAGTAGGGATTAAACTGCGACTTGAGGAACACCGCGAGCAAAAAACATTAAAATCACAGTGGATCGCACAAAAAGGTGTCAAATGCACTAAAATTTTCAGCAAAGATGCAGGATCAAACTTTGCACCCTGTATCGGCTATGGATACAGGGAGAAATAGTTGAGACCGCCTCGATGGCGATTTAAAAAAAAAAAACAAAACACTTAATCACTATAAAAGTATAAAAAAATTCACTAGCACAGAAAAAATATTGATACGGGCGGAAAGCCCGTAAAAAACTGCGCCTGGTGGCGCTTAAAAGGTTGTAGGATTATGGGATTTAACAGAAATATGGAAAGATAATTGCGGAGCAAAATTTGTGTGAGTTGTTACCTTGGAGGCAAGAACTGAACTTTTGGAGGAGGCCCACCACTTCCCCGCCCTGTTTTAGGTACTGATGGTACCCCTTCAGAGCTCTCGCAAGGACGCTAATTTTTAAAAAAACGAATCTACATTTAAAATTTCAAAACAAGACCTCCAAAATGTCCATGCATACGATGTTATTCGCAGTATGCAAGTGCTGTGTTTTAATAATTTTAGTAAGTTCTATTCTACTTGGTTAATATAATAAAAACACATTTACAAAATGTCAACAATAGGTAGAGAAGAACTGAACTGAACTGTGGCGAGCTGCACCGTGGTGCAGCTCGCCGGGTTCCTGAAGCGGCTGACCAACGCGGTGCCGCGGTCGGGCCTCACCGATAGCGGCCGAGCAGCGCGTCCGAGCATGGCCGAGCATCCGCGGGCCGCCCGCCCGCACCGCGACAATGTCTTCGTTACCGACGAGCGGCCGGAACCCCGCAGTGAAGTGAAGTGCACACTGTGCAAAGACGCTACGCACAAGTTATTCCGGTGCCCCAAATTCGCGAGTGAAACAGTGGGTGCGCGATGGGAGTTGGTGAAAGGGGCCCGGATATGTTTTAAGTGCTTGGACGGTGTGCACCAAACTAAAGCGTGTAAATACCGTGTCAACTGTGGGGTGGGAACGTGTCGGGTTCCCCACCATCGCCTACTGCACGACGCCGCTTACGCTCGCGGCCCCGAGGCGCAGACAGTGACAAACACCTGGGACCAATCGGGAAAGGTGCTGCTTAAAGTGTTACCTGTGACATTGTGCGGCCCCGGGGGCCAAGTGACCGTGCACGCGCTGCTCGACGAGGGCTCGACGGTGACCCTCGTTGACGCCGAAGTGGCAGACATTGTTGGGGCTGCGGGGCCGATCCGCGGCCTGCGCATTCACGGCGCCAACGGCATGTGTTCGTCGGATGCCAAGTCGCAGCGGGTCAAGTTGTCAGTGCGCGGTGACGGCTGTGAATACGCGATGGTGGCTCACACAGTGTCCGACCTAGACCTCCCGCGACAAACAGTGGCCGGCCGCCGGCAAGTGAAACCACGGCTATTAATCGGCCAGGACAATGTTCATTTGATCGTGTCACGGGAGGTCCAAGAAGAGGATGGCGGCCGCATGACGTCACGGACGGCGCTCGGCTGGATTCAACATGGGGGCACCCGGCGGGACGTGGATAGCGGTACCACGCTAAACATGATCGGCGAGACGGCTGAAATGGGCGAAATCAGCGAGCTCATACGAAGGCACTTTTCCGTTGACTCGCTGGGCGTGACCGCAGTGAGCCGGGTGTCCGCCGACATACGCCGCGCCGAGCGCATCATGGAACAAACAACACGCCCGCTGGACTCGGGTCGATGGGAGACCGGGCTGCTGTGGAGAGAGGACGACGTGTGGCTGCCCGACAACCGACAGTGCGCCGTAAACCGCCTCAACGCCCTCGAGAAGCGCTTGAAAAGCGACCCCGAACTGGCGGCAGCGTACGCGGCCAAAATTTCGCATCTGATAGAGCGCGGGTACGCAGTAAAGGTACCCGACGCCGAGGCTAGCGTACCGTCACGACGGAGGTGGTACCTGCCCCACTTCGCGGTCACCAACCCGAACAGCCCCGGGAAATTGCGAGTTGTTTTTGACGCCGCCAGCCGCTGCCGGGGAACCTCCTTGAACGACCGGCTGTTAACCGGGCCCGACCTGCTGTCATCCCTGTTGGGCAACCTGTTGAGGTTCCGGGAGGGCAAGATCGCCATAGCCGCCGACATAGAGGAGATGTTCCTCCGCATCAAAATAAAAGCGGAGGACCAAATAGCGCAATACTTCTTATGGCGAGCCGGTCCACTAGAGGCAGCGACCACATACAAGCTGTCCTCAATGATGTTTGGGGCCACTTGCTCTCCCAGCAGCGCGCAATATGTCCGCAACAGGGTGGCCGACCAAGGCGCCGCAGAATTCCCCGCCGCCGCCGCAGCAGTGCGTTCTAAATTCTACATGGACGACTATCTGGACGCCGCCGATTCCGTGAGCGAGGCTGCGGCGCTGGTACGAGGCGTCAGCACCCTCCTATCCCGGGGAGGCTTCCACCTGGCAAGCTGGGCCTCCAACGCACCCGCTGCAATCCAAAGCGTGCCGGCAGAGAAGAGGGCCAAGGCGGCCATAGCCATCAGCAGCGGCGCCTGTGAAACCGAGAAGGTGCTCGGCCTGTCGTGGGATCCCGTCAACGATACATTCATGTATGAGTTCAAGGAGACGGAGAAGGCCGAGCTCATCCGGCACCCAACCAAGAGGCAGCTGCTGAGCACGGTCATGAGGGTGTTTGACCCCGTGGGCTTCGTGGCCTGCCTCACGGTGCGGTCAAAAATTCTCCTGCAGGATGTCTGGAGGTCCAGCGTCGGCTGGGATGAGCGCATCCACGAGGCGCACGCAGCAAGGTGGGCCGAGTGGATCAAAATGCTCCAAGGCCTGAGCATCCGCATACCGCGGCGTTGCCTGCTGAGCAAGGCCCACTGCTTCGCTCTACACCTCTTCTGCGATGCGTCTGAGGCAGCCTGCTGTACCGTGGCCTATCTAGTGGAGACTACGGGAGAGGGAAGCAGCACCGCCACATTTTTGTCCAGCAAGTGCAAGGTGGCACCGCTGAAACCGCTCTCCATTCCCCGCCTCGAGCTGCAGGCTGCGCTCATGGCTGCCCGCCTGGCTGACACTCTTCGCAAGGAATGCCAGGCTCCTATCACCTCCACCTCATACTGGACTGACTCCACCACGGTGCTGTGCTGGCTCCGTACGGACCCCCGCAGCTACTCAACCTTTGTGGCAAACAGGTTGGGGGAGATTGACGAGCTGTGCGACATCGCCAGCTGGCGCTGGGTCCCGACCAAGCTGAACCCAGCCGACATCGGAACCCGGGACCTGGAGGAACCGGACCTCACCCAGAGTGGAAGGTGGTTCACCGGCCCTTCCTTCCTGACAGCGCCGAGTAACCAATGGCCCCAGGAACGGCAGAGCCAACAGCCGGGTGACGAGATTTTGGAAAGGCGGCCAAATTTTGTGGGCCTTACTCTCGCCGTGGAGGACGGGCTGCCCTCCATCCTGCGGTTCTCGTCCTGGAACCGATTGATCCGGGCCACAGCATGGATGCTGCGGTTCATTCGGCGATGCCACCAGGGACCCGCTAGGCCAGCCGAGGGCCCCCTAGTCCTGCAGGAGCTCCGGGCCGCAGAATGGCGGTGGATAAGGCACTCCCAGGGAGCAACCTTTGGAGCAGAGCTACGCCAGCTCCACTCGGGGCAGGCCGTGCCCAGCAGCAGTCGCCTCGTCTCCCTCGCACCCCACATCCACAATGGGGTGCTCAGAATGGGCTCGAGAGTCAAGGGAGTGAAGGGAGTACCCGAGTCACCCATAATCCTGGACGGTGGTGACAGCTACACCCGGCTGCTTGTGCAACAATACCACACCCGAGCCGATCATGCGAGTGTGGAGACGACGATGGCCGAACTGCGCACCAGCTTCCACATCTTAAAGCTGCGCTCAGTTCTCCGCCACATAAAACACATGTGCCCCGCTTGTAAAATGCGGCGGGGCAAGCCGTCTCCCCCGATGATGGCACCCCTACCAGCATCCCGGCTTGCACGGCATGTGCGGCCCTTCACCAACTGTGGGGTGGACTACTTTGGGCCCCTGGAGGTAACCATCGGGCGCCGGAAGGAAAAGCGATACGTCGCCCTCTTCACGTGCCTATCGACGAGGGCGGTGCATCTGGAGTTGGCCACCACACTAAGTGCCGACTCTGCCATAATGGCAATTCAAAGAATGTCGGCAAGGCGAGGCCAGCCGGCGACCCTGATGTCCGACAACGGAACCAACTTCCACGGCGCAGACAAGGAACTGAGGGACGCCGTGGAAGACATCTGTCGGGACCCAAGGGTCCAAAACTATGCGACCACCCAAGGGATGGAGTGGAGCTTCATCCCGCCCCGCAGTCCCCACATGGGGGGAGCTTGGGAGCGGCTCGTACGCTCTGTTAAGCGGGCGCTCTCAGCTACGCTCAAGGCGAGAGCGCCAAGAGAGGAGACCCTCCTAACGGCGCTGGCTGAAGCGGAGTACACCGTAAACTCCCGACCGCTCACCCACCTATCGGTCGACCCCAGAGACGAGGAACCGCTGACGCCCAATCACTTCCTCATGGGCTCAACGGGGAGGCGGCCCCACCTGGCCATGTACGGGGCGGCCGAGGAAGAGGTCTGCCTCAGGAAGCAGTGGAGGATCGGCCAACAGCTCGCGGACATGTTTTGGCGGCGTTGGGTCCGCGAGTATCTGCCTACTCTCGCCGCCAGGAAGCAGTGGCAGCAGCCCGTGCAGCCCCTACAAAAGGACGACCTGGTGCTGATTGTGGACCCGGCACTGCCCCGCAACAGCTGGCCACGGGGACGGATCCTCGAGGCCACTCCAGCCCCGGACGGACAGGTCAGGACCGTGAAGGTCAAAACCAGCACGGGGACCTACGTCAGACCGGCAGTTAAGATCGCGGTCCTCCTGCCGGCCTCTGATCCCGCCCCTAAGGGCACACACAAAGGACCTGTCCAGACGCCGCCCCAACGAACTCACCACCTCAGGGGGACCGGACGCCGGGGACCACGCCGCACCAAGTCGCAGCACGCCTCCCGCTAAAATGGGTGTAGCCGAGCTCCACGGGGGGAGTGTGACGGACGTACTGCTCCGGGCTCGGCCGCAGTCCCCACGTTAGGATTATAAGATAAATATAGAATTATAGAATAAAATAAATCCTAAATGTATTAAATGTATGTAATGTAAATGTAACTATGTATGAAAATGTAAAAAGTTATCAATAAATGAAACGTCGGAGCTTGGATAGAGGTATACGGGCAGAGAAGTATTGTTAGAGCTGGTACAATCATGAGAGCATTTAATTCGGGCACGATTATTAGAGTCGTGCTTATACGAGAGGGAACGTTCGGCCCCGGCCCGAAGCAAGGGGCCGTGCGCCGTCGTGGCGTGCGAGGTGCTTCGCCGTCAGAACGTTCCCCAAGCGCGATTCTGAGGATCGTGTCTGAACAAAGAGAGGCCGTGGTCACGTTCGACCACAGGGCCCGAAATTACCGGCCGAGAGGCGGTAGCTAGCCCGGCGGCGGGCCGCGGGCGCGTCACAAAACACGGGCCTCGATTCCAGGAATCAAAGAGAAAGCAGGCCCGTGTGAGCGTCGCTCGGCCAGCGAAGGCCGCCGGGGTCCTATAAAACGGGCAACAGTCCCTTGAAAAGTTAGATAGCCAGCAACCTCCACCAGCTCTACACTTCTCTCTGCTCTGCCTTCTACCTCGCTCCGACTTCTGACTCTACTCGCCTTCTCTTCTTCTTCTGACCCTCGCCTCACCCCGGACCTCTCTGCCCCTACGACAAGACCCGGACCCTACAGCAAGGACGAGTACTAGCATCGGACCAGCTACAACGGCTACAGAGACGCCCCGCTCGACGCCCCGACGCCACTGAAGGAAGACGCCTTCTGCCTCCACGGATTGGGATCACCGGCCCTATTTACAGTCTTGTGTGTCATACACTTCTGTCTGGCACAAATGTAATAAAACCCAATTTTTGAGTTTATTGACACCAATTCTCCTGTCAACTTCAACAATCTCGAAATCGAATGTAATAAAACTCAATTTTCTCCTGTCAACTTCAACAATCCCAATGAATGTAATAAAACCATAGACATATGAATACTAATATTCATATGTCTATGAATAAAACTCAATTTTTGATTCAAAGTCTGAAATTAATACATCTCAAAAATTTTGGTTGGACCAAGTTAACCAAATTGAAGAGTTATATTCTAGAATGCTTCTAACATGTGAGATGTGTACAGATTTTTTAATGCGAGAATATTTTTGAAATTGTTGGAAATCCTTACTATAAAACACAAACAAACTGCCAAACACCTCGGTCATGGCACACACTCCTTGCCTCATTCACATTCATACATACTCTTCTATTATTCGTACTCTAGAAATGGCCCGACTCAAGTATCTGATTCACTTGATCCTGCCATGTCTTCCTCGGGCGTCCCCAACTTCTTCTAACAGTATGCTCGAGCTAATGATATAAGAGATTATTGGGATCCCGGAAAGAAAATAAGATAACTTAACGGATGTCATAAAAAAAATTTACGCAAAACTTATCGTAGAGTTGCCAAATCGTATGCAGGGAGAAAATCAAGGGAAGGCCGAGGAACGTCATCGTAAAGCTGGAGCGGAGGCAACAAAGTGACGACAGCAATCCGCAAGAGGAAGGGCATCATGGCGGAGGACATAAATATACACGGCAACCATAACATCTTCATCAATGAACACCCATCCCCCATGGGGCCATGGGATAAGTCCAGGTCACAATATTATCTGCTCTTGTGATTTGTTGATTGTCATTGCGAATGCCAAACAAATCAGTAATTGAAGCCGTTTGAATAGGATTGTAGTCTCCAACGGTATCGTTGGGATACGTGACAACAGAACGATATCTCCCTTAAACTTTCCATTCAAAATGGTTGCTTCAATTACATTTCCAGTGATAAGTAATAATAAACATCCCAGGTGCGAACCCTGGGGGACACCACTGGTAGCAATAGTAGCATATCTTATGAATTTATTGCACTGCTTTAATAATTATGAGTTTAAGAAATTGTAAATAAATAGTGTCATAATGGATGATTGTTTATATTGTGAATTCACCTTTAAATAAAGGTGAATTCACAATAGGTGAGGTCCTTAAGCATATTAAAATTTCGAAGTAGTATGTACGGTCGAAATCTTTGTTTTCTCCATGATGTAACTTCTGTTATGTATGGCCATGTTGGCAGTCCTGATGCGTCACGTGGGAGATCATAACGAGTGTGCGGAGTGTCAATAAACGTCTTAGGTCTGAGTCAACAGTCTTTTATTTTTAATAATCCCCGATATAATAATTGCCGACGAGGATAATCGAAAAAGTTTTGTCAAAGTTAAATGAGTTTAATATAAAAATTAATGTGTCAAAAAGTGAATTTTTTGTATCTTCTTTTGAATTTTTAGGTTTTACTTTGTCAGGTCAAGGCAAAAGTCCGTCTTTGTCGAAAGTTGAGAAAATTAAGTCTACTGGGTGTCCAGAAAATGTTACTCAACTAAAATCGTATTTGTCAATGTTGAATTTTTATAGGAATTTTATTCCTATGTGTCCTACTGTACTAGAACCACTCCATAATTTATTAAGAAAGAATGTAGAATGGTGTTGGTCTGATGAATGCGAAAAAGCATTTATAAATAGTAAGTCTCTCTTGTCAGATAAAACTATGTTAGTTTTATTTGATCCGTCAAAACCATTGTGTCTTACAGTCGACTCCAGTGCATACGGTGTCGGATGTGTCTTAAGTCATGTCGTAAAGAATCAAGAATTTCCTATAGCTTTTGAGTCTGCAACGTTAAATTCAGCTCAAAGAAATTATAGCCAATTGCACAAGGAAGCCCTTGCTGTTATTTTTGGAATCAAGAAATTTCATAAATATTTAATTGGTCGTCATTTTACTATATATACTGATCATGCTCCATTGTTGTCTTTATTTGCCGAAGATAAAAAAGTCCCCGTTTTAGCTGCATCACGTCTCATAAGATGGTCTATAATATTGTCCGCGTACAATTATAAATTAGTTTTTAAAAATGGACTGAAAATTCCTCAAGCTGATGTGATGTCACGTTTGCCAAGTGAACAACAATTTAATGTAGAGGAATGTAATTTTGTATACATGTCAACACCCTTAATTCCATTTTCAGAAGTTGAAAGTCATTCTGAAAAAGATGAAATGTTATCTAAAGTCATTAAGTATGTTTCAATCGGTTGGATTGAAAACTTGTCAAGTCCAGAAATTAAAAAATATTTCAAGTTCAGAAATTTACTGTCGGTCAAGGGAAAATGTCTTTTATTTGGTGACAGAATTGTAATACCAGAATCTCTTAAGTCTAAAGTCTTAAATTTAATACATTATGGTCATCCTGGTATAGTCAGATCAAAAATTCTTGCTCATTCTTATGTTTGGTGGTTAGGTATGAATCAAGATATTGAAGATATTATTTCTAGATGTGAAATGTGTCAGTCGGTACAAAAAGCTAACAAAAATGTGCGTCATAATTGGCCTATTGCTGAAAGTCCATGGGAAAGAGTCCATTTGGATTTTTTTGACTTAAAAGGTTCCAAATACTTGTTAGTTTGTGATTCATATTCAAAGTGGATAGAATGTTTTTATATAAAAAATACTAAATATTCGGATTTGTTATCAAAATTAAGTGAAGTTTTTTCCAGATTTGCGTTTCCGAAAACTATTGTTTGTGATAACGGTCCTCCATTTTCATGTAAAGAATTTTCTATTTTTTGTAAAGAAAAATCTATTAAATTATTATTTTCTCCACCATATAATCCCGAGTCAAATGGATTAGCAGAACGATCTGTTCAAATATTCAAAAAGATTTTAATTAAATTTATGTTTTCAAAAAATTCTAAATTTTTGTCACCAGCTCAACGTCTAATAGATTGTTTGTATACTTATCGTTCCACCCCTACTTCTGTCACGGGTTTGTCTCCTATGGCTAAAATATTTTCGTATGAGCCACGTACACCTCTTCATGTTTTGACAGAAGAAAATAATGTAAATAAAAGTAAGCAATCAAGTAAAAATGCATTGACAGAGTATGAGGAAAATGATAATGTATTGGTATACTTAAGACATTTGAAAGGTCCTATGAAATGGGTTCAGGGAACTATTAAGTTAAAATTAAGTTCATGGGTGTATTTAATTCTTTTAATCGGAGGAGAGGTAAAAAAGGTCCATGTTAACCAAATAAAAAAAATTTGCATTAAGTTAAAATCAAATTATGAAAATCCCGATAAATGGTATGACTTGGGAAGTCAAGAAAATAAAAATGATAGTGAGCCTTTACCCAGCACTAGTGGGAAAACTGATGTAGTAACTAGGGCTGGCAGATTGGTGAAACCTCCTGTCAGATTTAGTGATTATGTTTAAGTTTTATTTGGTATTGTAAATTGTTTGAAAATAAAAAAAAAATAAAGGAGAAAAGGATGTTATGTATGGCCATGTTGGCAGTCCTGATGCGTCACGTGGGAGATCATAACGAGTGTGCGGAGTGTCAATAAACGTCTTAGGTCTGAGTCAACAGTCTTTTATTTTTAATAATCCCCGATATAATAACTTCTACAATCTTATTGCTAAAACCGTAAGCATCTGTTCCTCATCAGAACTGCGGTGAGTACATATGTCTCCACCACAGGACCAATAAATTAAATGTGTGTAGCCACACCCACCGCGCCCCAATGTTTCAACAAAGGGACGAGACGGAATGTGGATGAAAACAGCTAATGTTTGTGGTAATGTTTGAGGTATTGTTTGTGGGAACAAACGTCGCAGGAGACCGGCATTAAATACCGCAATGACAGTAAATTAAGATTGCGATAGGCATCAAAATCCAACTACCAATAATAAAGTGAATTTATGCGTAATAATTTTCTTTATTAAAATTATGTTTATAATATAATATTTCTTATACAATATAAATTTATATTTACAAAAAATATTAAAGATCCAACTATATGCTACCCTCATGTGGCCCAAAGTTTGTCCAATTAAGTCATTTTTCGGGCATTCCATATATATAACCCATTCACTGTCAAGTGCATGCTATGATGCGCAAATAACCCATGCCTCCAGGGCTATGCACATAAACATGTATGCATATACATACATATTAGTTTTAAAGTAGTCACAAACTCCCGTTATTCTATATACATTGGGAATGCGGTGAAAGATTACGTACATACATATTTAAAAATGTACATATAATTCTATAAAAGTAGTTAAAATATATCAAAAATAAAACCTCAACATCCTTGGATCAACCTCTACATTGTTTATTTCTTACTATTATTATTCAAACTGTAATGAACGCATGAATGAAAGAGACATACGAGTAAGAAAGAAATGATTATGCAGACGTGTAAAAGGGTATGTCTGCTTTCGTATTGTCTTTTTACCAGTAACCTTCCTTCAAGTAACTTGCACTCTGTTATTATTAAGTCTACCCATCCTGAATATTACTCGATCATCCACAAAGTCTCTAACAGAAGTATTACACCAAGGTACCACAAACTGGAACCAATCCACCATACAAATGAAACTAAGTTTTTATAAACAATAGAATATTAAATGATTTGTATTAGAATTTTTGTCAAAAAGTTACAGCGTGTTGTAAATTTAAAAAAAAGTTTTTTTTTTTTTTTATTTGCACGGGGTGTGCTAACCTGTTTTCCCTACACTTGAACTTGAGTGAAAAATGTTATCATTTAAAAAAAACAATTCATATAAATCAACAAACACTGATTCTCAATATACAAGGTGTCCGAGGGTAAAGTGCTCTAACTTCGGGGGTTATATATACTAAATATCTCAAAGCCAAATTTAAAATTGAAAATAATAATTGAAATAATAGACACGCTTCTACAATACAACTTTTTTACTTTGAAATTTTCATTGATGTTGTAATGAAACATGTAAAACTTACCGCACTATAAGGGTTAATGATCAATTTACTTGCTGAAGAGCCCTTAACCGTTTGAGTGCCAAAAAAATTCATACAGTTGCTTGTAAATTGCCACCAAAAAACTATTATTTTTTATGAAACTATATATTTTTTTAAAAGCCCATAAATTCTTTGAATTTTCAAGGATTTCGATGATTTTTTCCGTGTTTTATTAAAGAATATTGGTTTAGAATCACGCTGAGGAGGATCCCGAAGTCCAGGCGTTTCGAAAAAATGAGAATTTTACGTACAGACGTACGCGCGAATCAGAACACGACTGACGCAATCGACGGAAATCGACGATCGGCAATCTTCGTTAAAACACGAATCGACGAAAATCGACGATTGGCACTCAAACGGTTAAAGAAAGGTTAAAATATAAATATATATTTTTTAAATTGTGGTTTAGTACAATGAATAATAATAATGAAACTAATGCCGGGATCACACGAGGACAACACAGAAGACAATACAATAGTGTACTGTCCCTGCTGCGTGAAAAGTCTCGACCGAGCAGGGCAGAACAATGGGACAATACAACAATTCTACCGTAGTTCAAACGAATACACGATGATGCGCATTACGAGCGATTTTAGGAAAAATATTATCTTTCTACCGATCTTTTATACCAAGATGTACTGTAGTGTTCCATTTGACTGGCTATTGTCCTACTGTTTTGTCAAAACGAGTTTACACATGGACAACGCGGCCGGGCGCTTAAGAGATAGTTTTCCCGTGCATCTCCGGGAGAGTGTCTTGGTTCATTGTTCTTTCTTCCAAACTACTGTTTACACAAGGACAGTGGGTCAAAAGTGGTAAGTTTAATGAGGTAAGTTTGAAAAACCTTAAGCTTAGGAAATTACTCCATAAGTGTACATAGTATGTATAAAAAAAAAACCTATAGAATGCCCAATGTTCAATAATAATTTATGAAAAAAGTAACATTTTATGATGCGAATAAACTTCCAAGCCGAAGAGCATGCACAACAACGAATCATGGGAAAGGAACGAAACAACTGCAAGCATAATTCGTGGTTCGGCTTACAAGTGTATACGCAGCATTACAAATTGACTATGATTATACATGGTGTCCGGAAACAAGTGGTACAAGCGGAAAACTTTCGAATCTACAACACATTAGAAGTCGATTTAACAGTTTAACTTTTTTGATTTGAGCTTTCGTTTTACAATTTTTTTGTAAATCGAGACTAGTTACCGGACCCGTGTATAATCCGGTCATATGAATATAGGTCAATTATTAACTTGCAAAAAAAGATAAAATTATATTTGGCTATGACCATAGACGGTCGTGCAATTAGAGTTGTGACGAACAACATATATGTACTTAGGAATTGTGTGTATTGGAGCATTTGTATACGTTTCCGACACCCTTTTGTCTTGCTTACACCCACCTATTATTAGCGTATACAATACAAGTGTATGCAATCTTCGAATTTGATTATTGGAAAAGTTTTACGGTGTGTTATTTTCTTATTTAAAAAAAAAAAACTTTCAAAGTTTTTAAACATGCTATATGCAAGCAATGCATCTGTGTGAGTACTGCGTTCGGCTCAGCTCTGGTTGAGATGCCTATATTATGATTGGCTAGTTTTATTTAAATGCTGTATTATATTCGCAATAATTTGAATAACTATTTCCAAAATCCAAAATCGTGATAGATACATATTTACACAATCACAGAACATAAATACAAAAATAAATACAAAATAGAAAAGTCAGTTAAATTACAAATTGCAATTAGATTATATGAATAAACTCACATTGATTGACATGTTAAAGTATAATGGGGTATTTTCACTAACAATGAATCCCATTATGATGAATATGTAGTCTATTTTTCCGATTCTGATCATCTACTAAAAATGTGCAATTTTAATATATTAATTCGTAAATATTGATTTGATCGCACATTCCGGAACGGTTCCAACTGGCTACAACGTCATCATAAAATGGAAACGGCCACTGGCTGGTGAGACGTCTGTCATCAACGTTGCCCGCTGTCGATGTGATCGCCACCGAATTCTCAAAAAAAAAACGAAAATGACACATTTTAAATCGTTACAGAAAATTTATTTGTCAACATAAAAACATCGTCATTATCATAATTTTTTTCAAGAATAAAAAAAAAACGGTGAAAATACCCTATTATTAAACAAATAGTATAAAAATGCTTTACTAACAATAAACTTATTGATTTCTTCTCTCTAAAACAGCTTTTCCTCAATAAATTGTCATCATATTGATAGAATATTATAACAATTTTAACAATACAAGTTGGCCCAGCTATGAAATTGAAAACTTTGAAGCATATTTTTATGTTAACCTCAACCACGCTGCTATCACATGTGTGATCATCACTTCTTTTCGCCGTCAATGTTCGGTTAAACATTGATGACCGTTATACATGACGTTTGACGGCTCATCAAGCACTGATTGGCCGAGAATAATACAACAAAATCACAAAACGCAATAATTATTTTAAAAATTGTATCCATAAATATTTTTATCAGAATATTATTGACGAATAGCACTTCAAAGCAATACAATAATCTATCCTTAACTGGGCAACAATGTTTACTTAAAAATACGATATATAAAAAAAAACATATGCCAAAGATAAACTAAGTAAAATAAAATAGTTTGATTCGGAATTATTGATGATAATAATATAACAACTATTTCTACAACTTAGGACAGGTCGGAATCTTCCGCAGTTGTTCTTTCAACGCCGTTAATAATATTTCCACTACCGTTAATATTAACACCGCCAATATTACCGCTGACATTACTGTTAATAATACCGTTTATATTATCACTAACAGCACTGTTAACATTACCAAGCATATTTCCACTAACACCATTGCTAATATTACCATTCATAATTCCTCTGACAGCACTGTTAACGTTAGCACGCATGTTCTCACTAACAGCAGTGCTAATATTATCGTGCATATTTCCACTAACGGGACTGTTAATATTACCATGGATGTTTCCATTAACAGGACTGTTGATATTACCATTAATATTTCCACTGTCAATATTTCCATTCATATTTCCACTAAGAGTACCGTTAATGTTCCCATTAATAGCACTAACATTAATGTTAATATTCCCATTCAAATTGCTATTAAGATTAGTATGAATATTGCTATTCATATAACTAACATTCAGTGGTTCCGGTAGATTAAACGGTTCAATCTTTTCAGGTGATTTAGCCGTCAATTCGTGGAAAGAATTCAAACCGTGCTTACTCAATCGATGTTTGGCCAGATTGCACTTCTGAGCGCATTGAAAAGCGCATATTTCACATTGGAAGGGTTTATTCTTCATGTGTAGAATCTGATGCTTGTTCAAGTTCGCCTTCTGAGTGCTTTTGTAGTCGCACTCGCTGCATTCAAAGGGTTTTTCTGTCGAGTGTTTTTGCTTGTGCTTCATCAGATTCGTTTTCTGTACGCATCGGTATTCGCACACGTCGCAGGAGTATGGTTTCTCGTTGGTGTGGAGATACATGTGCTTCACTAAGTTCGGTTTCTGCACGGTTTTGTATTCGCAAAATGTACAAATGAACGGCTTCTCGCCGGTGTGCGTACGTTCGTGGACAACGAGATTGTTCTTCTGCGCGCATTTATAATCGCAGTATTGACAGCGAAACGGTTTCTCTTTCATGTGAACTAAAATGTGTTTCGCCACGTTGTTCTTCTGTCCCGATTTGTAATGACAAAAGTTGCAGCTGAACGGTTTGACGCCGGAATGCGTCCGTTCGTGAATCTTCAAAATAGCAGACGATTGGCAGGAATAAGGACAATCGTCGCATAAGAACTTTCCTTTACCGGCGATTTCCCCATCATTCGCTACGATCTCACCTTTCACACAATGTTGGTGATGCTTATTTCGGTCTGAATCGTTGGTTAAGAAAGCCAAATCTGCATCAGTAATCTTCTTGGACTCTAATACACTATTGCCGACAATTCCATTAGTTTCATCAGGATTGGAATAATAATCGTTGCCAGACAGTTGCGAGGTTGTAGGCTGCTGCAAACTGGAAACGATCCCATTCAAAAACTTTGATTTAGCGTGGTTATATCTTAATGGTAAGATTTCTTCTTTCGGTATTAAGTCGCCATTGTCGTTTTCTTTGCGAAGCTTGTTCGTTGCATCGAACAAAGTATCGTGATTTGGCAGAGTGGCATTGCCTTGCAACCTCCCATTCAAATCTGCACTTTGCGGTGATAAATTTTTGATGAATTGACTATCGATATCCCGTTTTCTATTGGCGTTATTGATGGCATCGATTTGGCTCAAGTCCTTCTGCAGTAGGTTAGGTTGTTCGGGTAGGTTGTGAGGCCTGAAGTAAGACATGTTGGGCATGTTTGAAGAGTTGGCGTGAGAGTAAGCGTTGAGGAAGCTATTGGCAAACACCTGGTGATGCCTCTCGTACAGGTCCAGAGGGAACATCTGCTGGTAAGACGATGAGTTTTGGAGGTTTTGATAGACGAATTGGTTATTGTAGGCATTCAGCATTTGTGGTGAAGCATTTTGGGAGGGTGTCGGGATGTTTCTGCCAATTTGAGCTGGAAAAAGAAAGGGTAGATTAAAACTATGGAGATCGTTCTTTATACTTAGATAAGGATAAAGAAAGGGAATGCGTTTCCTGGTTTCATATGACTGTATTCATGGTGTTATAATAAGGAACTCCAGTCCATTTTTTTTATTAATAAAGTAATATATAATATAGTCGTACTATTTCCTTTTTATTACAGTGAGATATGATTTAAGCAGTGTTAGAATGAGATAACACCACGCTTTGTATTTGCATCTAAAAGCTAACCATACACTTCAAAATAATTGTAACATATTCCAAAAGTCATTGACCATAAAAATTTTAAATGTTTGCGAAAAAAATGTATATTTTTTATTAATTATTTTTACATGAAACGAAAAAAAGTGAAGAAACAATAACCTTTATAATACGTCTGTGTAATTAAATATGTTTTTTTTTAGTTTCCTATAAAGTGGTATTTCCACAGTTTACAAGAAAAAATAATTGGCAAGCGACAAAAAAATTCCTATATTTTTTAAATTACCAAAACCCCTTTTGCATCTAATCCTAGAAAACACTTCCTTGCAAATAGAGTAGTGGATGCTTGGAACAAACTCCCACAACATGTCATCGATGCAACAAATATAAATCAATTCAAAGCTCTATTGGATTCACATTTGGAGAGAAGAAAGGACTTAGTTCAAACTTAAAACAACTCAATTACTGTCAAACTTGTTGTGAAATCAGATATGAGCGCATCAGCAGAATGCTGCCTGCTCTGCACATAATAATAATAATAAAATCAGAATTTTAAAACTGCATATATCCGGTATGATTTGAGATTTTCACGGTCAAAAGTATTACAGTGATTTGTTTTTGGGGTATTATGCCATGCTGCGCTACCTCCTTCTTTAGACAACGTTTGCGACACATGGCATAATACATATCTTTGCACTATCACTCATCTGCCCTGATGATGGACACTGCAATGCTGTCCGAAACGTTGGCTAAAGAAGGAGGTAGCGCAACACGGCATAATACGCCAAAAACAAATCGACTTTAGAAACAAATTGTTGTAACAAACCCCATTATCAAAAAACGCCCCATACTTATGAGATACATAACTTAATATGAAATATTTTTAACTTATTAAAAATCCGGTCAAATTATTCGTTTTCCTGTTCAAAATGGGACTGGAGGCCTATAACGAGAGATTTGACCAATTTCATAAGAAACTATCAGTAAAGCACAAATATGTTATGAGGAATTCAAAACACGTGTTCTTCAAAATGATAATAGTTTCGCATCTCGACCATTGTGTTTATTCTGATGAGGGCACCTGCGTGAACATGTGTTCAGGTATATTCTGAATTGCTAATATTTTATTGGAAAATGATCATGCAGTCACATTATTTGTAACAGCATCATAACTCTTGCGAACCACGGGCAATTTTTAAATTTATTTATTAGTTCTTATTCCAGCGGGACTGGATGGATGGTGCAGTAATCAATCAATGATATAATTAAAAATAAGTGAACACAGTAACAAAAAGAGAATAACAAAACAGTAACAGAGCGTGATTCAACAATATGTCATTATTTTTTTACACAGATTGCGACTCGACTGGGAGAAAACATTAAAAAAACTGATTGCTGTTTACTCTGCACAATAAATATGACAATAAATAAAATCCAAAATGAAAACAAACTAGAACTGAAATTGATCATTCTTGTTTTTATTTTCATGCATGTTTTAATGCAAATTTTACACTTTTTAGAGCATATTTCAAGGGAATATGTAATCCATTTATTTGCTGTTATTGTGTTCAATTTCTAGAAATCCATAAACATTTTTTTGATAAATATATGGAACTCTGGGACATGGTATTAAAAAAAAAACAATTATATCAGTTAGATAATAGTTAGAATTATTTCAGTTTTTTTTTAAATGTTAAATAATAATTAAAATTTATATCATGTTGTTATTGTTATTAATGTGAAAGTTTATTTTAGTTTTAGTTTTTTTTCTTCTCCTCATTTAACCTTTTGAACGCGTTAATTTGCTCCGTTTTATCTATACCCGTACGCGGTACTTTCAAATACCTATGCACGAAATTTAATTTCAAATTATAGCATTCTGGCATGATTTATTGTACTATATAGACAGAACAGATTATTCTCCACAATATGAAAACAAATCCTCGTGTGTCAACACTCTTAGATGTTTATAAAAACAAAATTATAAAATTTCATACAAAGACGTACCTTATCTTTTTAATGTGGTCCCGCCATTCACTCGGCGTCATAAATAAACCACTCTCGGTGTGTGTGTACTTAGGCCAATGCGTTGATAGACACAAGTGGGACACCATGATCACTTATCATTTTTAGTTATGAAAAGTTGTGAATGACATACTAGTACTAACGCCATCCGTTGACAAAAATGTAAACTAAAGGACTAAAAGGTGCGAAGAGGCGCACTTGATTATCGATCTTTTTTTATGAAATACAATTTTATTTTTGAGAAATTCTTGTAGATGTCAGCATCGTGATAGTTCTACGAATGTCCAAGTGAGCAAGTAATACATTTATGACGAAAGAACGCTGAAATATCGGCCGTCAAAGTTTCCGTATCAACTGTTGATAAAGCCGCGTGTGAGTATAGACTTTTTGCCGTAACAACAGTTGATACGGCCGCGTGCAAAGAGTTAACCCAAAAATGTGAAACCACACAAGAGTCCCAACTGCTGCCAACCGTCTGAAGCCAGTGAGATTATGACATCCCTAATTGGAAGGTATACCATAGCCTTTATGAAAGACTGAACGCAGTTGGCCTAAACAAAAAATTGTGCGAAGAAGCGAAGCTAGCAGTCCACAATGGATTGCTGGTACATCTACCTGAGGCGTATCTGAGGAGTATATGAGGCATGGAACCGGCAGAGGAAGGAAGAAAATAGACTGAATGCTGCAGAAATGAGATTTCTGAGGCGTGTGTGTGTAAAAACATTTTTTCATCTACACACTGACTAAAATTACTGATAACAAAAAAGAAACACATATTTTAATATAAAAATGTATTAGAAATATAACTCTAAACAGAATTCTTGCCTGAACAGACTATGCAATAATTACAATAGTGTATTATCCAAGGTGGATATTTTCAGTTGTGAACTTACCAAATACAAGAGGTCCATAAAATAATATTTCTCTGATGGTTTGTGAATAATGTTATGTCTCTTTTGTTTATATTTCTATTATGATTTGATTTATACCTACAACCTCTCTCCATGGCTATAAATGTATTGTTTTGTAAATTTTTCGTTTTATATAATCTTTTGTTTTGTATAAACTTTTGATTTCATATTCCTTTATTACAAATTTAATTTTCTTATTCCTTATTATGCTCAGTAGAGGTAAAGTAACAAGAAGGAAATCTATAATTGGTTTTTTTTTGGCTTTATAATACTTATGTACAAACTGAAATAAATGTAAACTGTCGATTTCTCGAAAATTAACAAATAATAAAATAAAATAGAATAATTACATGACAGTCACATCAATTTTTTGTCATTACATAGAAAGATAATTTTAAAAAAAAATTACAAAATTTCATAATTTTTCTTTGGTTTGATAGAGGTGTACATTTGAACATAAAGCTTGGTGTTTTCTCTTTTTAAAACCGTCCAGTTCGTATTTCTAACTGAGAGTAAGGGAGATGCAACGATTTCTATGAGACTACACGAGAGAGTTGTTTAAAAAATCTAACAAATTAACTCTACACGTAGTAGCTATTTGTTCCCAAAACCGAACAAATTAGCCTGAGAAATCAAAGTGGATTCAAAGTGTAGATTTTTAGAGATATCGTCGTTTTTCAAGTCTGACCGTTTTCTATAGAATATGTACATGTAAATTACTGTAAGCTATGCAATCAACTGTCTGATCTTAATGTGAAATATGCATTCTGCAGCTAGAGCTACCAAAACAACACTAAATATAGATATATACATAATTACAAATACTGTGAAAGTTTTCTGCTAATTTGCTAAATGACATGCTTCGAATGTTAGGTATATTGCTGAAATCGACCAGTTGACTCTGGTAAACATGTTTTGAAAAATAGCCACACATTCAAAGGAGAAGCCTAAGCATAGTGTCTAATATGATTGCCCGCAGATTTTGCAAATGCAGCAATACCGTTAAAAAAAATACTGTTCAACGCATTCTGTACTGGCCTGTATACGTGTGAGACATGGTGTCACTACCGAACTTGCTCGATGGAACGACTACGAATTCAATATAATGACGCCTGTAGAATAATATTTGGATACCGAAGATACAGCAGCGCATCGACAATGTTCACGGAACTAGGACTGAATGGATTTGCCGGCCTGATGAGACACCGGGTCACTGGAGCCAGGATGCGGCTAATGGCCTCCGCCAACACGTTGGTGACCGCAGCCTACCAGCACCAAGCGCCACTCCTGAGTGAGCGCTGGGCCCAAGCGCACTCAAGACCACACCCTGCATAGTTGTCCTTATTTGATAATTTATTATATCTATTATACAAAAAAAAAAAATGTATATCTATATGGGACGTGTGGGATTGCACTAACCTCCCCACATTCTGGAATAAAATATTATTATTATTAAAAGGGTTTTGAGTGTCGTAGTCGCTTTCTGCACATTTTTAAACATTATTTTTCGTAACCTCTAAGATATTTCGAAAGGCGATTACTATGAATTTTTGTATGAAAGCGAACTAGCTGGTTTTAGTGGAACATAGAATTGACCTTACTCAGTTGGATGACAACAATATTTTCTTATTTTTGCCATCAAATTCTGAAATTAACAAAATTCTGCATAACTACGTTCAATTATAATGCATACTATGTCCTCACTGCAAAATTTATGAATTCTTAGTACAGAGGACATTATATTAATGCTATTTTGTTATTGAGCATGTATAGAAAAGGAAGTAAGAACTGAGAGTTTGAAGAGAACGTCGAAAGTCCTTCAGATCAAAAGAAATGTTAATATATTATTTACCATTGAGGTCAGGGTTCTCTCTCCTAGTCCAGTCCACTTCCTCATCCTCCTCTGTTTTGATTTGGAACGGAAGACAGAACATCCGGTCTTCCAGAGGTTCCCGATCCTTGTTCAGGTTTCCGCTGCTTGCACCGCTGTGCCGATTGGTCAGGTTTTCCACCATGGCAGAGTCGCCAGTAAAACTATTAGACGGCTGTATTCCATTTTCAACTATGGCATCATTCTGGGTGTTGCCGGGCTGCTGGTTTCTCATGTTCTGAAAATAAATAACCACTTTATAGTTATTTTTATTTATTTATTTATTGTTTATTTGCAAAAACAGTATGAACCAGAACATTGCAATATCGATAATTAACATTTACAAAAAAGTGAATAACAAATAGGTACATTTACAAGTGGGACAAAGAAAAAAGTTTCAAATTTAGATTTACAATTTTAAGTATTGAATGATAATATTTCACGTTTAAATACGTTGTAGGACGTGTGGAAAATATCCACATTTCCTGCGAGGCAGTTAATTAACCTAGTGATTCTTCCCAAGGGCATCACCATTAGTAAGTTAGTTCTGCACCTAGGAAGAATCAAAAGCCTGTGTTGGCGGCCTCGTGCAAAATTATCCGGGACATAAAATCCTATTTGAGCCAGAATGTCTGGTATTGATACTAAACCGTTTAGAAGCTTATACGCCATGAGGAGTAATGCAACATCCCTTCTGGAACTAAGGCTGCATTCACCCAGCATTGTTTATGGTTATGCAATACGCTTACTTCAACACACATCACTTTTATTTTTGTTATTTTTTCCAGTGTTCTAATAACTATGTCACTCAGGATGTATTTTAATGAGATCAATAGCATGCGAGTTACAAAAGCCAGAGAGGTAAATCTAAGAGTGATAGATAATATCATATACACTCTGGCTTTTGTTCAGCATCGCCCTGGTGAAAAACCACCTTCCAAGAGGCATTAGCCATGTTTGATGGTCAGATCTGGATAGCCAGATACTCTTCCCTTTCTCCTACTCACTCCCTTTAGCCTCCCAACGTACCCCCATTGGGTATGCATGACCTTCTTTCATCATCTTCAGTAATGACCATATTGTAATGGTTGTCACCAAGCTCTGCTAGGGCTAGCATTACACTTGTAAGTTTTTTCGTAAATTTACGACTTCTAGCCAATGGGCGCATTGGATTTTCAAAATGCAAGATGCCCATTGGCTAGAAGTCGTAAATTTACGAAAAAACTTACAAGTGTAATGCTAGCCTAAGAAATATCACCATAAGAAAAAGTATAAATGAAGGGCATTAGGGGCACTAATTAATTTGATGTCCCTCAAACTCGGGCCATGTGATCAAACATAAAATATTGTAAAACAGGACATCAGGGTTTTCAGTAACCGGGAACTCAGGACGAAAGTGATTTAAAGTCATAAAAAGTGATGAAAAAAAACCTAGGTTATGTTAGGTTAGGTTTATGGGCCTTTATTTTCATCACTTGTTATTATATCACTTTTCAAAAGTGTGTTGAATTGCCACTGTCCTGAGATGCCATGGAACCGAGTTTTCATACCAAAAAACGAGGCAGGCATTCAAACATAATGATACCGCTAGATTTATTATAATAACAATTGTTGTAGTTGATAAATTGTGGGCGTGGTGATACCTAACAAAACTAGCAAACTACCCTAACCAAGCCTGGTTTAATATCTTAACATTTGTCCGCAGTTGTTAATTTTCAGATCTTCAGTGGTGATAACTATAATAATATTATAAATAAGTATTCACATTATAGAATAAGTATGCAGATAGCTGCATGTGGAGCCGGGAGTTTGCCATGCTGCTTCACTGAATCTAATCATTACATTCCTAATCAACATAGCCTCACCCAACCAAACTTTTTGCAACATAACCTCACACAACAACTAACATGGCATTCAATTTGCTTTTCATTGTAACCATAAGGCAGTTGAGAAAAAATAAAATTAAATGTAGAAAGATATTACACATCTTATCTAATTTAATTCAAATGTAATGCCTTTGTAGCCACATTAAAGTGACCTCCCATTTTCCTACCGCTTTGTTGATACAAAATGGCAAGAGTTTTGAGTTTTGACATTTGAAAAAAGGTGATTTTCAAAACACAAAACATCAGCCTGTTATAACCAATATTGTTTATAAAATATCACAGTCCACTGAAGTCACAATAAACAACCAATGACACCTAAACTAAGCACACTGATGATAAAAAAGAAACGTCACTAAAGTAATCGGAGAAAAGTTTTAAGATGAAATGCTTACTGTATTGTCGAATGATTCGTAAATGTCTTCGTCTAAGTTAAAGCTGGACGGATACTCGCGTTTTACAAATGCCATGTTCTACGAACATATTCTCTCAATCAAATGCGGAATGTATTTTTAATTATACCTCCGAGAGGGCAATTATTTCATGGTGACATAACCTCAAAAATTCGTTCATTTACAATATAAATTTTTACTTTTTTACGCGGATTGAGGTAGTCAATTTAAAGTTTTTTTGCCACTTATTACACGAGTATGGAAGAAATCAATACGATTTGGTAATTAAGTAATTATTTCGTCAAAATGACAGATCTGGTTGTCATTAAAATTCAGGATTCATAGACAATTCAAGCGACACAAAATCAATGATTATTTTCTTAATTTCCAATAGAAATTTCAATGTGCGAATTTTTAAATATTAGAAGTGAAGAATGCTTCAGAAAAAATATTGGCATTGAAATAATTGTATTCTTCTGGGTATTACTTTCTTAAAATCAATATTATAAATATTCTGTTGTTATTTCATAAATCAAATGATGATGTAGAATCAAAGTAATTTATTAGCCTCTTGTATTGATTGTAGTTGATTTGCAGTTGAAAAATAATAATAAGTTTTTTATAATATTAAGAATTTTTCTTAATATTATAAAAAACTTGATTATTATTTTTCAACTGCGAATCAACTACAATCAATACAAGAGGCTTATAAATTACTTTGATTCTACATCATCAATGCATAAGTAACACTGCAAATATTCCTGGAAAATTTCCCTTTACATTCGCACATTAGCTTTAATATAATAGTTAGTATAATATTACAAATATATAACAAGGTTAACTCATCCAGGGAGTAGAGCGGTGATTGGCTTGAAAGTTGTAATGTAGCAGAAGCGCATTTTTCACTGGGAGATTTTAATTTACTGCAATACAAGTGGCTTTAAGCGACTCAAAAGTGACTCAAGTGAGTGTTTTATTTATGCTCAAAATGCATTAATACGTTTTCTACGAACCTTGCCATACGACCTACCATATCGTAAGGTTAGATATCATCAGGACGATCAGGCAGTTGCAGCCAGGGAACTTCACTCGTATCAGAATCAAATTTCAAACATTATAAAAATCCGGAAAAAATATTTCTATTCATATAAATATTCTGGAACGAAAACATGGCATTTAGATATGCACATAAATTTGTAAAGATTGAAAAAAATATTTTTAAATGTTTCTATGCTGTTCTACAGCGTTCCAACAATCCACAATCCTAATAATCCATAATCCGTAATAAAATATTGTTTCACACTTCTTCCCAAGCTTTTGGACAGTTTGTACCCTTTTGTCCATCATCAGGCTAGATAATGGACAAAAAATAATGGCTGTTCAGAACGTTGACTCAGGGAGGGTGAAAAAATGATTAAATTATTGACCCCAATAAAAAACCATTGTTCTTATGAATAATAGAAGCATCTATTTTAAAAATATCGTAATTTTATTACTGTACATTGTGTAAATATTTTATTAATGCACGTGTGGAATTAAATTTTATCCTTCCATCCATCCATCCGTCCCCAAAGATGCCCCAAAAAAAATTCTCCTCAGACTTTTCTGCGTGAATTCTATACAAAATAGTAAAGTAAGTGAAAATATCTGGCATTGTATTATTAAATTAATAATATAAACAACCTTCCCGTGTCTTATTGTCCGGGTAAGAACTGTTTATATTAAATTAGCGCTATGAGAGATTAGAGCAGCGGCCGCTTTCAGAACTAGTCAGTAGCCATCCGCGGCCATCAGTAACTTTTGTTGTGCAATTCGGCCGGTCGTTTGGCGTTCGCCGTATCTTCCAATTCGTCGTGGAAACTCTTCTTTTCGTGAATTGTGTGTGCAAAAACGTGTTCAATGGATTAACTCTGGCACGGCAAAACCCCCAAGATCACCCCCGAGGTAAATATCCCCCATTTAAAATATAAACTTGACGGGAGTCGTGTTAAATTCATGTTTTTGTGGCTCAGTTTCGTGGGAGGGTTTGTGTGTGTTAATTCACTGCGGAGGCGTTGATACACTTGTATAAGCATAATAAACTCAGTAAGTTAAATATAAAAGCAACAAAATGATAACATTGAAAGTATTAGCTTCCCATTTACGTAAACAAACCATTCGGATATCTCATTTTCTTATCTTTTTTCGCGAAGTGTCAGTAGCGTGATACATTTCGCGGCAGTGTTATTTTTTTATGCAGTCGTGTTTATAAATTTGGAGTTGTTTGTAAATTGTCGTTTCGGTAAATGATAACATTCAATTAATGACTTCCGCTGTGAGATTCGTGTGCGCTTTCAGTGTTTTGATTCAGAATTCTGTGGAGATGAACGGTTGCCATAAAATACAAGAGGCGGCCGTAATGACTCATACATAATCTAGCAGCCCTTTTCAGCTCGGCCTTTTCACACGAGGTCGTAAAACACATAAAAAACAAAAAAGGATGAAATAAAAAAGGGTCGGTTTTTGAAAGAACGAATAAAACATCATAAATCTTAATTAACTTTCGTTAAAATTTGACATTATCAAAATTTGCGATCGAATATTCGATATCCTTCAAATTAGTGTGTCCTAAAAACGAGTTATAACTTCTAACAATTAATAATGTCTATCGACATGCCTTGAATGTGTACGCTTTCTGACATGAAGGGCTCTGCAAATATTAATGTAACACCAGAATAGAAGATAGATGGAAGACGTGTTCACATCGGGTGAACATTGACACGATGATAGCCAAACCTTCGATACGAAAGGGCACCAGAATAAGACAATATATCTTGACTCTTGACAGAAAACATGCTTGTTATTTTAACAATGTAATTTGTCAGTGGAATGAATTAGTTTCATTGTCAGAAGATATCCCAATGTAAATGCAGGGTCGCCGAAGTGGCTGATGAGATAGATCAACATACTTCTATATTTGTAATTATCCATGCCGATATTTTACACCAAGTTCATGTCAAGCCATCGATAATTCAGGGTCGTGTGCTGGTAGCGATAGAGATTAGAACGCCTTGTATTGATTCAGAATTTTAGCTTCTTTGATATGAAATAACACGTACAATAACACGGAGATAAATGTCAAATTGAAAATTATAGACCCATATGTATTATGTCATCACTACCTAAACTTTTTGAAAAGATTATATTAAGTAAAATCATGCATCAAATTAAACCAATTATATCAACATTTCAACATGGTTTTATGCCAGACAGATCTACGTCATCTAACTTATTGCTTTACGAAAATTTTATTTCTAATGCACTGTCCAAGGGTCTTCAAGTTGATACAATTTATACTGACTTTAGCAAAGCCTTTGATACTGTTTCTCATCGCATTTTAATGGAAAAATTAGAACACTTGGGAATAAGCGGCAACTTTCTCGAATGGCTTAGAAGTTACTTATCATACAGAAAATTATCTGTAAAAATTACCTCCACAACTTCTTACACTTTTTTTTGCCTTAAGTGGGGTCCCCCAAGTTTCCCACCTAGGACCAATTCTTTTCCTACTATTTATTAATGACATTTCACTAATTTTCGATAATATTCACTTTCTTCTATTCGCCGATGATCTAAAGATGTTTAAATCGATCGGTAATTCTTCTGATTGTTTAACTCTACAAATGAACTTAAATAAACTTTATGAATGGTGCATCGTAAACAAATTACATCTTAATATCAACAAATGTCAAACGATCAGTTTCCATAGATCTAAAACCCCTTTATTATTCGACTACTCAATTAACAATGCCAATCTAAAAAGAGTTTTTGAATTCAATGACCTTGGAGTTATCTTTGACTCCAAATTACGCTTCTTGAATCACATTAATAGCATTACCAGTAAGGGATTACAAATGCTTGGATTTATTCTCAGAATCGCTAAAGACTTTAATAACATAAAAAACTATAAAATTACTGTACACGTCTCTGGTTAGAAGTCAGGTTGAATACAATGCAACCATTTGGTGTCCTCATTTCAACTCTCATTGTTTACAAATTGAAAAAATTCAAAATAAATTTTTACGTTTTATTAATTTAAAAATTGGTATTCCTATTATTGAAATCAATTATGTCAATTTACGCAGTAAACTTAACTTATCGAAATTATCTGAAAGGCGAAAAATATTTGATCTTCTTTTATTATATAAAATTGTTCATTCAAGGTTAGACTGCCCTGACACTATAAACTTGCTATCTACATATACCTCCAAAATATACTAGACGGAATATTTTATTCTACAACAATAACTTCGCTACGAATTCTGTGTTAGAAAGAATACATAGGTTGGGCAATGAACTAAGTGATGTCGCTGACATATTTAATTTAAACTTCAATACATTTAAAGCCAAATTAGTCCACCACTTTTTAAATGTAAATAATGTATAAGAAATCATTATATTTTATTTCGATCTTCTATTGTTTGTTTTATACTGTTGCTAAAAATGAAATTTGTAATTTTTATGTACTTAAAACCCCAATAGGGCGTCAATAAATAAATAAATAAATAAAAACGCAAAGAGCGTTCTCTCAATTACTTTCGCACTATATTAATTCTATGAAATAATGTCAGTAACAAAATTGTCAACCTAAATAAATAAGGTTGCTATTTCGTAAAACATCTCATAAGACCTAGAGATTTCATTTAGCAGCACCATACCTCTTGTCATGCTATGCTGGGCAATATAGAGCAAGTGATGTCGACCCTGGCGGTAGTTGTTCGGTAACTTCGGTACGAACAATTTACATCCAAAAAACTATTTATCCGAAAATCACCCAGGCGTCGTAAGTTCAATTCCTCGCCGGTTAAGTCCTGCATCACGGCACAAACATCTTTTCTTCTTACTGTGGGCGGCAGTAGGAGATTTTCAAATGAATGTTTGTCTAAAAATCGCTCTATTAATTCATCTAAGCATCTGTTAAACATTTTTAAACAAAATAAATACAAATTTAAAATAAAGAATTATTATTTAAAATAAATTTTGATACCTGCTTGTCTGATATTGATATGTATGATTAAGATATCGGTTCCGAATTTGAAAATTAAAAGTTAATTGAACTTTAATAATTTTACGCATTACGCAGGAACACAATTACACATCACGCACTCACCCACCGACAACCGTAATTAGTACGTTTAATTCCTTCTAAATTCGTTGTGCCCTTCAGAAACACGTGCGATTGTAAATTAATACGTGAGTATGAAAAGTATCGTGAGCACCTCCTATCCTTCTTCTTAATTTCTATTTCTCTCCTCCTTACCTGAAAATAGTTTTAAGATAGATCAAACTCCATCTTTAAGCAACTTTGGCATAAGAAAATTTGAGACTTAACTTATGTTTTTATGTGAAACCGCAAAAGAGTCCCAACTGCTCTTAATCGTGTGGAGCCAGTGAGACTATGGCATCCTCAATTGGGGTATGCTGTGAGGCTGAAGGGAAGAGGAAGGTGGTAAAGTGGAAGGTGGAGAAGTACCTGGCTATTCAGATCTGGTCACCAAACACGGCCATTTCAAACAAACTTTCAATTCTGAATGGTGGTTTTGCACCAGGGCGATACTGAGAGTATCTTCCACTCTGGAACGTGCCGCAAATATACTGTATATTATTTTAAATTAGTGAATTTTGAAATAACACAAATTAATCGAATAAGATTTATGTGCGCACGCCGGGAATGGAACCCGTGACCTCTGGCTTGCTAGTCGACTGCCTTACCCTGTTTATGTAAATTTGTATTCTATTGGTAAGCTGTTTGTTTCTTACAAATAAGGTAATTATTGATTTATTTATTATTTCATTAACCGTCATACTTTAAAACATAGATTATAGAAATTACACATTGTTTGGACAATAATTACAAGACACAAGTATTTACATACTCAAAATAGGTTATTAGTTTACGGTTAATTAAGTAATTTATGCGTATTTATACTAAAATGAAACGTTCATACACACTTTTTTGTATGCAAAACAGTCCAAAATGGCGATAAAGGGATCGTTCTATAAGGCAAATTTTAAACTTTTAATTGAATATAAATGGAATTATGCAAGCTGTCCGGGTATAAATTGCGCTAACTTCGGGAGGTGATGATAAGAGTATGGTTTTTTTCCATACAAACAATTCACCCTTTTTACCTTAAAACATCGAAATGTTATTTATTCAACTATCCTGACCCTTATAGAAATTGTTCAAAAAGTCATAATAAAAATAATTCTAAAAAAACCTCCAGACTTCCCCACTGAATGCTTATTGGAAGAATTCAAAGTTCCTACAATTAAACACTTTTTTATGAAAAATTCAATTATTCAAATTATTAAAGAAAAAGATAAATACTCATTCATAACTGAAAATCGAACCAGACTCAAATATATATTTGCATGCCCTAAACTACACACTTCATTTGCCCAGCACATAATGGTGAAATGTTTTCCTTGGTGGGTATAATGACCCACCAAGGAAAACATTTCTTTAATAAATTACCAGAAGAAATTAGAAGCATAACGTTTACCACAATAATTCTAATGACAGAATATTTCATTCAATTTCAAATCAATTTTCAATATTTTCAGCCGAGTGCATTACAATAATAGAATCTCTCAAATATATACTCAAAAATAATTTTGAACATTTCCTCGTTCTCTCTGACTCTCTCAGTTCCCTCCAAAAACTTAAATCCAGTCCTCTTCTTCATCCTGATGATCACTTTGTATGCCTTATTCGAGAGATGATAGCCTCCATTCAAAGCTCTGGTAAAACTGTAACTCTCATTTGGATTCCTGGACATGTTGGTATCATGGGTAATGATATTGCGGATGCCTTAGCAAAACAAGGAGCGTCCAACCCTGTTATTACCCTCGTAAACCACATTCCCCTATCTGACATTTTTTCCATCATCAAAGATAGATCCCGCAATGTTTGGTCGGAGTATTGGCACATTGCTAGTCAATCCAAGGGAGCCTGCTATGCCTCAATAGGACTATTCCATCAAAACCGTGGTTTCAGCAATTCCCTCATTTTTCCAAAAAAGAAATTTCTTCACTCATTCGAATAAGGATCGGACATTGTTCCGTTCCTTCCCATCTTTTTAAAATTCACGTCGTTGACTCCCCAGATTGTACATTCTGTGGTCTAGAAGTGGGAACTTTAGATCACATATTTTTTGGTTGTCCCTCTCTAAACAAATATCCTCTCTTCTATCATAGTCCAGTCAAGTTAAACATGAAAAGGGGGTTGTGCTTGCAAAAGGTCCAGTCATTCTGAATTTTTTATATGTTGTTAGGACCTAAACCAGTATTAAAAAAAAAAATTTGCAACTTCGAAAGTGCTGTGCGAGCGGCGGTGGACCTAAAAAACCAGGAAATTTTCGGATTTTTTTCAGTTTTTGCTCAATATCTCAGTAAAGGAAGGGTCTGACCGGTGTAGTCCGTATACACACTTTAAAAGTAGATTAAATTTTCTATAATTTGAAACCAAAGCAAGCTATATAAAGCAATTGGTTTTCAAGATACAGTTCTTCAAAAATAGGCAATTTTTTCCAAAAAGTGAATTTTTTTCGAAATGGTCACTTATTTTGTAAAATAATTTCTAAAATACGCATCTCACGTCAAATATTGTATGAAATAAAGTTGTTGTAAATTTAATAAGCTTTTATTTGAGACTAAATTGATATCTGTAGACTAAACGGTTCTCTCAAAAATGGCAGATAACCAAAAACAGTCATAAGTGGGTTTTGGGTGAAATGCAAATAAACTGTTCTCACGTCTTTTTATGGTTTTATTTATCAAACAGTTAACAGATTTTTGATGAAAAAAAGAAAAGATATTACATCTATCGGGAATTACGTCATCTTCAAACATTGTTTTATATACCTACATACCAAAATGCTTGTACAAACATCATGGTACCTACTATAAGGACAAATTACATGTACACAAAAAATAAAACTAATATAAATCATGTAGGTATTGTGTCTTGGTTGCCAAATCATGTCGTTCTTTTTATCTTAGCTGGGAGAGGCGCCCAGTCTGTAGTCGGGTTATCTTCATCGTCCGAGCATTTCAGCTCCACATCCGGGACGTTAATGCAAAATTTGCCACCGCATGACTGACAGAGGACTGAGCAGTGGAGCCCAGCCTTTCTACACCAGCAGCTCCCAGAGCATCCTTTATTGCATTTACACGAAATTTTTCGCAAAAGGGCAGGAGGTGCGGGATCCATCGTTGTGGAGATGGGGGTGAGTCCTTGAGAAGACAGCTTCCACCCCATTCAGTGGGATTCAAGTTGACTCCCCGCCACTTCTGCACTTGGAGGTAGCACCTTGCTGCATGGTGGCCTGCAGCATCTTCCATCGGTGGCAAACGGGCGAGGTTTATGTTTGTTGAAGTGACAAACGTCTTATACCTCAGGAAATCCAAAGTATCCCTCGCGATGTCACCCCCATATAGAGCCACGAAGCACTTGATGCCTGCTTCACTCACGGCTTGTGGGGTAGAGTCTGGCCAAAGGAAGGCCTTCACTTGCTCAGCAAGTGGTTCACTCTTGCTCAGAAGTGTGCTGATTTTGGTCTTTCCTTGGCCAAACGGTGCTGAGGTGGTATCGCACCCGGCAAACGCATGGGTAAATAGTACCGTTCCTGGTAATTGTAAGGAGTCCTGGTTGTTGTAGGAGGTCGTAGAGTAGTGACAGCAACCAGTTTCACCCTTCGTGTTCTTCTGAAGATAGACGTTTTTCTCTTAAGCGCCTAAACCATTGAGAAGAACGAGCAGGTCGACATCTTCTCCCACTATGACGACCCGATCGGCATCTGCTTTTTTTGATAACGCCATCATGACGATCTCTCGATCAGCATCTTCTTCGGCAACAGCCACTTCTACTCCCTCCTTCTGAAAGGCGTCACAGAGAAGAGTTAAAAGGCGTCTCTTATTGTTTTCATTGCCCAAAACATTCTCTTGAGCAATTTGAATTACTGTGACTTTATTGAAAGTCAATTCGTAGCTGGAATGAGCTGCGTAGCGCCGGAGTCGTTCCGCTGTTTTGGTGTTTTTTTAGTAGCATCTTCGGGGTAGCCGTCAAAAACGATGGAGACGTTCTTCCCGAAGTGGTTTCGGACGTAGGTGGTACTACGCGCCAAAAGTGCTCGAACCGTGCTTTTCCGCTGCCACACGACCTTGTGCAAGAGGTAGCCAACATCCAAAATGACGTGAGTGCTGGCATCTATCGGCGTGTGGCTGGAAAGAGGAGTGAAGGCAGAGTACAGAGTAGATTTTGTGCCCTTGCGCATCCCTTGTTCATTGAACAGAGACATCGGGAACGGGGCCAACTCATACTTGAAGTCATCCTGTAAATCCTGTTCAGATTTCTTTGCAATACACACTCGCTGAAAATTTGTTAGCGGATCCACAGCCACTCTTCTGTTTTTGTCCGGCAGTTTAACGGTTGAGGTGATCGATGCCAGCGTGGTAACTTTATTTTTCCGTTTTATTACTACCTTGTCGTACATTTTCCCCACAATTTTCATTACTACTTCCGTTCCAACTCTCTGGGCTGTGTGGCAATTAATTTCAGGACCTGCCAGTAAACCACTACTGATAGAAATTAAACTGTCAGTTTTGGGAAATGGAGGGTGGAGAGCAAACCAGTTTTTTAGTTTTTCCACATCACTATTATCTCGGATGATTCGAAAAGGTCTCATGTCTGCATGCTGCTCTCCAGTATGACATGATAAGCTGCAAAAACTTTCCAGTTCTTCACAAATGTTCAACATAAACACCATTCCTGCTGTCCACCTTGCCAGAACACTTTCGGAGATTCCTCTTCCTTGGGTCAACCCACCGTAGGTTTTCATGGATCGCATCAGCTTCAGCTCAATTGTTAGGTCTGACCACAACCCAGACCAAAACTTGTCAGACCGGAAAATGGTGAAGGATCCTTTTGTGAACATGTCGTATTCACTTTTATCCATCCGATCTTATAGAGCCATCATATCCTAAAGATAGAGGTGCGCGCTCTTAGCATACAAAAAATGTCCAGCTGCATGGAAAAAAGGGAGCATCTTATGGACAGTGTACAAATGAAGGTTCCAATCATCAGCACGCTCTGCCTGGATGAATAGTTTTATCAAAGTGGTCATACGAAAGTATTGGACCCACAACTGTGATGTTGGACCATTTGCTTTAATTTTCTCCAAGGCACTTTTAAATTTTGCCTTTAGTATTTGGTAGGTATCAATTTCTTCTGCTGATATAGTGAGAGACCTTTCAGTGTCTCGCAGCAATTTTTCAGTCTCGTCTCGCTCCTCAGGAGTTATGTCAACCTCATAAAAAACAATGCTGGCCAGTGTGAGGTTTGCCAAAATGTGGGCTCGAACAGCTCGTGAATATGCGTGCCCATTCATATGGGTACCCATGGGTATAGGTACTAATGGGAACTTGAAATTTGAAATAGTCGTAATTATATTATAACCCTAGGATAAACCCACGATGATTAATGGATTTACTTTACAGCACAATAAAACCATAAAAAGACGCGAGAACAGTTTATTTGCATTTCACCCAAAACCCACTTATGACTGTTTTTGGTTATCTGCCATTTTTGAGAGAACAGTTTAGTCTACAGATATCAATCTAGTCTCAAATAAAAGCTTATTAAATTTACAACAACTTTATTTCATACAATATTTGACATGAGATGCGTATTTTAGAAATTATTTTACAAAATAAGTGACCATTTCGAAAAAATTTCACGTTTTGGAAAAAATCGCCTATTTTTGAAGAACTGTATCTTGAAAACCAATGGCTTTATAAAGCTTGTTTTGATCTCAAATTGTAGAAAATTTAGTCTACTTTTAAAGTCTGTATACCGACTACACCGGTCAGACCCTTCCTTTACTGAGATATTGAGCAAAAACTGAAAAAAATCCGAAAATTTCCTGGTTTTTTAGGTCCACCGCCGCTCGCACAGCACTTTCGAAGTTGCAAATTTTTTTTTTTAATACTGGTTTAGGTCCTAACAACATATAAAAAATTCAGAATGACTGGACCTTTTGCAAGCACGAATGTACATCTTGACTGGACTATCAAGCCTTATCTAAAATTGCCTCCCCTCCATTCAACATCTCATCTCTTCTAAGTCTGAACTCGACTCCAATTTTCATTATAATTTTGAAATTTGCCAATTTAAATAAAATTAATATTTAAATTCACCTTTCATTTCTCAATAATTTTAAATGATGGCCAAGAACACCCTTGAAGGGTGAAAGCCAGAAATAATGGAAAAAAATGATAAAAAACAAATATTGAACTAAATAAAAAAATATTACATTAGCAAAAAAACTGATTCCCCTAGTTTCACTTGAAAATCCTATAATCTCACAAATTATCCTAGTATACTCTACTTATCCTCCATAATATACATTTTTCTTCCTTCCAAATACAATAATCTGTATGGATTTTAATTTTGTAATTCTTTTTACTTTGTAACCCAGTCATATTATTTTCAAACAGACATAATACACCGTTGCTGTTTCAGAGTGCCAAAATTTTAACTGTTAAGGCTATTCTATGGCAAAAAATCATACTTCAGTATATATTTACCCCGCAGCATAAAGAAAAATTAGAACATAAATACAGTACTAGATTCACGCGCAATGACGGGTTAATAGTTCCGAAATTTAATAATAAATACGGACAGAGAACGTTTGAATACAACATACCGAAGATATTTAATTTATTACCTGACACTATAAAGCAATGTAAATCTATGAATAAGGTTAAATATATGGTGAAAAATTGGCTATTTACTTTAATATGTATGAAACATTGTATAAAAAAATTGTTGATTCTGTAGATATAAGATGTAAATTATAACTTGTAAAAATGTATATGTAACTAAACTTTAAGCACCTGTTGACAAGCCAATTCAATTAGCTTAGCAGGACTTGTTTGTTTATATGTAGGTATAAACTATTTATTCAATAAAAAATAAAAATATATTTTTTTTTTTGCAAATGTACACCCCTCTTCCATCCACAAGCAAATGCTTTTAATGGAAGTGTAGTATAAATTAAAACAGTATGACTTGTAAACATTGTATATTTATTGTAAAAATATACAAATATTAAACAAAAACAAAAAATATTTTTACTTGTACTATCATGTAGAATCACCCCCCGAAGTTAGCGCACTTTACCCCCGGACACTCTGTAATGTATCCATTACCATATATCCCGACGTAAATCTTTAATTCTTGTAGTAATTAAGTTGAAACGATGTGTAACTACAATAATATGTGCCTATAAAAGTGCGGCGGTTAGAGAAATATTTACCATAAATAATATTGTCTAGTCATGCATTCCTTGTTTCATCCGCTTTCGTTCATAGTCTCCTGTTATTTCGACTCGTGAAATGACCCGATTCAAGTATTTGATTCACTCGATCGCGACATGCTTTCCGGGGATGTCTCTCACTTACACCGCGAGTGTCATATCCGCTGTAATACCTGTCCAATCAATGCACCTCTTTTGCTCACGTCGACCATGCATTCTTTTCGGATCTCGCCACTTGTAATACAGTTGGTAATTGGTATTACCACACGTACGCCTCAGGGAACTCGATTATTATTGTATTGTTTGTAAATATACAGGGTGTATCGGCACGTACCCGACAAACTTTAACCAGCTATTCCTTAGCACATTTGGAGTAAAAAATGTTATCGGCACTTTGCTGTCCGGTAACATTTTTTTTAATAAAAAATTTACCATTCATATTTTCACCACTTGTCACCACTGTTTTATCCTTTGTCACAGTTTGAAAACCCATCTGGCAATATTTTATTCGAGTTTCGTTGAATAATATACATTGGCGCGCTTTTACAACGAAATGGCACGGCACCATAGACATATGAATATTAGTAGACCTGCCCTAAGTGATTAAAAGCGTATTATCCCCACTCCCCATACCGGTTCCATTGGAGCCGGCTGTGCTCGCGTATGGCCTCAAGTGAAATTTGAAAACGTGACGTCATCATTCTTGTGCGAACTATGGTCGAGGCATCATCGGTTCATTTTACGAAATAACACGGCAAAATGTTGACTTGTACTATGAAAACTTGTAAAAATAGATGTGAAAAAGAGAATAAACCCAATTGTCGTATTACATTCCATATATAAGCATTATTTTACTTTATTTTAAGCATATTCACATCGTATAATATGAATCAGTTGTTACTATCACATCGAGAAACGTCTGGACGCGAAACACAAAGCTGGTTGGTTGCTGGGAAGTAAATTATGAACATTTATAAAAGTGTCTTAACTAAATACTTAAACGAAATATTCGACTCTGAAAATGGAACCGAATTTTTTTGCCGAATTTGGACTTCGCAAATTTGTTCATAACGTGGCGAGTAATTTGCGCTCCCATGTAAAAATGTCTATTCATTCAAAAGCAGATTTTACTTTTAAGAAGTAAATGGTGATATTATAATGCGAGATGCCTATTTACTGTCAGATTGATTTATTGACGAATCACAGTCAGCTTCACTCCCTTCGTTCTTCAACAGTTGATTTTACCCCTCGCCATTATCTTCTCGTCTATTAATTCCTATGTCTGTGCACGGCACCATTCGTCTCATTTTTAACTATTATTATTTAGTGCGTATGAAAGAGCGAAGACGCTTTTTGACACACTTGCTAATAACAGCTGTTGAACACGAGAAACAATGCCAATGACAGTGACGGAGTGTGGATTTTTTTTATAATTTTTTGTTTTTAATTGAAAAAAAAATTTAACCGGACAGCAAAGTGCCCATAACATTTTTTACTCCAAATGTGCTAAGGAAAAGCTGGTTAAAGTTTGTCGGGTACGTGCCGATACACCCAGTATATGTTGTTTCAATGCCCCTCAACAGATGTCATCAAGATATATACTTTGTAGTTTTAAGGTGTCTCCAACCGTGGTTTTAACAATTCCCCCATTTTTCCAAAAAATAAATTTCTTCACTTATTCGAATGAGGATCGGACATTGTTCCGTTCCTTACCACCTTTTTAAAATTCACGTCCTTGACTCCCCAGATTGTACATTCTATGGTCTAGAAGTGGGAACTTAAGATCACATGTTTTTTTGGTTGTCCCTCTCTAAACAAATATTCTCTCTTCTATCAAGCCTTATCTAAAATTGCCTCCCCTCCATTCAACATCTCATCTCTTCTAAGTCTGAACTCGACTCCAATTTTCATTATAATTTTGAAATTTTCCACCTTTAATTTCTCCATAATTTTAAATGATGGCCAAGAACACCCCTGAAGGGTGAAAGCCAGAAATGAGAGAAAAAAAGGTGTCTCCATAGGTGTCAGTAATGCCATTATAGGAACGTTTGGGTCTCATACCCGAATGCTTACGAAGATAGCCGATCTACAGGCAAGCATCTTCAGTGTGAGATTCATCGCTTCGGAGAAGTTCAGAGTTAACTTATAGAGCACATATAGGTCGGACGTGAGTCCAGTTAGATATTCATTGTAAATAAGACACGATAATAAACAGGCCTCTGTAATCTCAGAACGAACCGAAGTGTTATTGAAAACTCCCGATCATAATCAGAGGAATATAACAGTACATCACGCTTATCGATTGTCATTCAGCATCGCCCCGATTGCTTGAACTAGCTTTTTGCCGTGTTTGGCGTTTTAAAACCTTGCCCTTCCCATCTCCTCCCATTACCACTGAGCCAACATACTCACTGAGCCAAATCGTGCCTGGCGCGAGTAAAATTTTGATCCCCTTGACAAAACCAGTAAACATCTAGGCAGGTGATCACTGTAATCAATAATATTCGGATGTTTTGTATTTTTGTGTAGCGCCGTTTTTTAGGGTCGTTCATAGGGTCGGCCCAGCCAATTGGGGATGTCGTAGCCCTGGCTCCGAACAGTTGGGACTCTTGCGCGGCAATCGCATGAAAATTATTGTATAAATACATACATACCTACATTCATTTAGTCTATTTTTGCTTTTTTTGCCATTTTTATGCCTCATTGCCATACTTAGGGTTTTTATCAGCGTTTCTAGTACGGTCGATTGATACAGTTTTTATCGATAGTTCGGTAACTTGTCTTCGTTCCCGAGCACGACTGTGATCGTCAACGAACAAGTGTACGTTAGCGGTATGCAGTGGTGCTCGGAAACGTCGACAAGTTATCGACATTATCGATAAATCCTTTATCGATGGATTATGCTAAATACCCAGAACACCCACTACTTTTTATTTGTGACTACTCCATTAATAGTTTTTTTCCCATATAATTAATTTTATTCAATAAACGTACATTCGGCTAAAGAAAACCCTTGAGTAAAATGATGTACAGTAATGCGCAATGAGTCGGTACCTTATCTTTCTAATTATCTTGTTCTCAAAGCTTTTATTATCATTTAAAATTTCCTCTAAACTTATCTTATCTTTAACAATATCCTAGAATTCGTTGTTAATAACATCATTGCGTTATGCTCTTGTAATATTATTACTAAATGCATGATACTCATTTTATAACTTCCGTAGTAACAATTCAGAGTAAAAGATACCGAAATAAAAATTAATAATCATTATTTTATGATATTAATTCGCTACAATGTTATGTTCGACTGATGTTATTTTTTATCAATTTTCGGGAAATCGACAGTTTACGTTTATTTCAGTTTGTACATAAGTATTATATAACCAAAATAAAACCAATTATGGATTTCCTTCTTGTGACTTTACCTCTACTGAGATACAAAAGATTATATAAAACGAAAAATATACAAAACAAAACATTTATCAATACATTTATAGCCATGGAGATAGGTTGTAGATACAAATCAAATCATAATAGAAATATAAACAATATAGACATAATATTATTCACAAACCATCACAGAAATATTCTTTTATGGACATTTTGTATTTGGTAAGTTTGCAACTGAAAATATCCACCTTGGATAATAAGCTATTGTAATTATTGCATAGTCTGTTCAGGCAAGAATTTTGCTTAGAGTTCGTTTTGCATTGATCCACCCTGAACAGGACAGAAGAGCGTGTTGAACGCGCAGGTACATTGAATGGAATCTTGTTTAGCAACTCTGGGCATTGAATATTATTGTTAACTACTTTATACAGGAATAGTGCATCCTTATGATGCCTCCGTACACTCGGTGAATCAATTTTAAAGTATGAAGCTGCATCTAGAACTTCATGTTTTCGGTAACTTCCAAAATACGCGATTTCACAGAAAATAATGCGACAGCGCTCAAGGTGCAACAATTTGCTTACCATATGTATTTGTTGCCTGGAAGTGACACATTGGATACACATAAGGAATTCATTATCGAAGCTATAAATGCTTTCAACCCTGCTGCTAACTGCTCCCTGCTCACTGGAACCAGTGGGACAGTCACATCTGACATCCCCGATAGAGTTATACAGGGTTTTCCAATAAGAGGTGTTATTTTGATATTCAATTGTAAAAGATCAATGGTTTCGTTGCTTGTGTGGCACGTAGCGCCGTCTTGTTGAAAGTAAACGTTGTCCAGATCAATACCATCCAATTCCGGCCACAAAAAATCATTAATCATCTATCGATAGCGCAATCCATTCACCGTAACTGTTGCTCCAGCCTCATTTTCGAAAAAGTAAGGTCCAATGACTCCGCCGGACCATAAACCGCACCAAACAGTCACACGTTGAGGATAGAGAGGCTTTTCAACAATAACTCTTGGGTTTTCCGAGCCCCAAATGAGACAATTTTGCTTGTTGACGAAGTCATCGAAGTGGAAATGGGCCTCATGATTTGCATTTTATTCACTCAATTGAATTTTAATAATTTCAATGCGTTGTTGAAGCGTGTATCGTTCCATTTTTATTAATGGCGTAGTGTCAATGTCAAAAAATGACAGCTTCAAAAGTAACATCTACCGAAATAGCGGGCTATTCAAAATAACACCTCTTATTGGAAAACCCTGTATTATGAGGTGTATTGGTATGGACATAAATAAGCCACTCACTAGATTGATATCTTCGGTCTTTTTGTATGATTACTAATTGGTCCTAAAATACCATAGATATGGTTTAGACAATTCTTATTCGGAGGCTACTTATTATACAATACACCAATGAAAAACTCTGAATGTTTATTCCATAGACTTTCAGAGTTTTTCATTGGTGGATATAGTTAGGCAATCATATGACGTCACAATATTTCGGTTCCAATCGGTTTCGATCGGAATTATACCCCCCTGGTATGGGGACTAGTTGCGGCTTCAAAAATGGGTGGTTCGCTAAAAATATTGCCAGTATATCCGTTTTCCCTACGTCAGACAAACTACATTACAATGAAGACTTTCACACACGCCATACAAAACAGAAATAAAACATAAGATTAAATAAACGAACAAAATAAAAACGCAGATTTTAAAATTATTTTTTACATTAACACTCCACATAGGAGTGGAAATTCCCTGAAGAAAATTATCTCCCTCAGGGCCTGTGTCATCTTTGGGGATGCTGTGTGGAGGGTCTTTTTGGGGAGAGGAAAGAGTGAACCTGAACAAGGTGGAGGAAACACAGATGCCGGCAAATCGTTCCACGCTGTTGAACTAAAAACGAGTCGTAGAAGCGACTCGTTCTCATGTGATAAATAATGTCAACCATGTTCATACATATGTTGGGTGCGCGTTTCCCTACTATGCACTGGTGCCGAAGGGATCTAGCTAGATCCTCGGAGCATCTTCCATTGTAATACCGGTAGAACAAGGACAGCATTCCTGAGATTGCAATCCGTTTGGTAATATAGGGGAATCTATCAAGCTGACCGCTAGTTTCCTCGCATTGAGTGCTTTATTGCTTTATGACCAGAGGTGGCTACCAAATTCAACAGTTGTTTACTATTTATGTTTCTGCGGTCCCTGTTACAGTACACCCGGTTTTTGCGAGGCCATCTCTTGACTCTGACTTTGAATCGTCTAAGCCCCCCGCATTCCCAATTTCTACCGATTTATAATATATTTCTATCAAACTTTGTAAGTTCCAGGTTATTTTTGAAGATAATATCTATACATTTGTTATGCCAAAATTGTAATTATATGAAATTCCCTTGATAGAAAAAATCGCAAAGTAAGCTCCCAAAATTATTAAAAACACGTTTTGTTCTGTTATTTAATATGTTACATGTATGAAAAAAATTACATTATATCTTTAAATGCAACTAAAGCATTTTTTTGTCAGATTTTTTGCTCTATTTCAAACCAGTCGTGTTTTATTAAATATTTTGGCAAAATTGTTTTTTTAGTATTAGCGCGCTCCCTCTAACATTCGTATTCACATATCTCCCTTTCAAGCCATCTTTGTACGCTTACTACGCGTCCAAGCACTGTATAAAAGATCCAAATGTATAGCTTAGTTCCTAGTTAAATTAAAAATGTACCTAGATTAAACAAATTCAAGAAAAATGTAAAAATGATGTGTGTTTTACTAAAATGTACCTATGTTTATACTAGGACACATGAAATGATTCTATTTTAAGTGTAATAAATAAAATTAAAATTAAAAATCTGCCCTGAATATAGGCGGTAATGCGATTCTGAGTGAAAGTGAATCAAATGGAAGACAGATTTGTCACCCGATTTGTCAGCGGTAGCACACGTCACCCACCATCCTCTACAGCAGTGCTCCGCAACCTTTTCTCACCTACGACACACCAAATTTCTTCCTAGAATTCCGCGGCACACCAAAAGCTAAAATATATAGATATTAATTTGATGCACAAATTTTACAATAATTCCTTGTTTTTTATTTGAAAAGTATACATACATACATATAAATATAACATTTTTATTTTTACGCAATCTTCATAATTATTAGAAAATAATAATAAATTAATGAGCGATTAATTGTTAAATTAACCTGCCCTTGTTTCAATGAACAATAAAGTTTTATATTCGGCTCGATTTTTGACAGCGCAACCCGAAGTTTTTGGAAGCATGACAGCTTATCATTTTTAATTAATACAGGCGTTGAAAAACTTTGCTCACATAAATATGTCGTTGAAAATGGAAGTAGTGTTAAGAATGCTTTGACGGAAATGTGAGGATATTCTTTTTTAACGTAAATCCAGAAAACATCTAATTGATCTTCGGAGAAGTGAAGTTTTAATGTCATATCATTATTTAAATCTGTAAATTCCACTCGAATTTGCAGAGGCAGTGCTTCCGTAGAATTTATTGCATTGGTTGCAAAAGAATTTCGAATCCAATCGTATTGTTCCGTATTAATGGAATAAAAATATCGACCAAATTTCTGCTGAAGCATACTTAAATGTTGTTGGGCCAGATCCACAGTTAATTGTTTGTTTTTAATTGTACTATGGTTGATCCTTTGGTACATTTCCAAACATCCTTTTTGCAACACTTTCTGCCGAAGTTCGTTATTAAGTTTATTCAAATGCTCGAATATATCAGCCATGTATGCAAGTTTGGCTAATCAGTAATTATCATCGAGGTACTGATATAGTTTGGGCATATTTTGATTTAATCGAAACTCACACACCTCGTAACGAAGCTCAAACAATCTAGCCAAAACTTTGCCTCGGAATAGCCAACGAATTTCAGTATAAAACAATAAAAATTCATATTCGGCTCCCATTTCTGCACAGAGTATTCCAAAGATTCACGAGTTTAGGGCTCTCGATTTAATTATGTTTACGATTTTAATGCATTCATTCATCGTGTTCAAAAGTTCCTCCGGTAAATTTTTGACCATCAATGCTTCTCGATGTATGCAGCAGTGTGTAAATTGTAACGTTGGATTTTTTTGTTTTACATAAAAGACAAAACCCTTTTTACTACCCGTCATTGCCGCAGCGCCATCCGTGCAAACAGCAATGCAATTGATCCATTTAATATTATATATTTTGAAGAAATCATCGGTTACTTGAAAAAATTCTTCACCGGTAGTTCGCTCTGGAACCTCCTTACAAAATAAATAATGTTCTTTAAGTCCTCGTCAACGAAAAATACAATAGCTATCAACTGTGCTTTATTTTTAATATCGGTTGTTTCGTTGATCTGAAGCGCAAATTTTTCAGCCAATAGCAGTTTTCTAATCAGTGTTTCTAATATTATTGTGAATACGTCTTTTAACAGTATCTGCATACAATGAAAAATAGACGATATTATGAAAAATATTTTGTCATTGTGTATTAAATACATAATGAAATATTGTAAAATGTCAAATACATTGAATTTGACCGCGGCACACCTGTGACCAGCTCACGGCACACCACTGTGCCACGGCACACCGATTGCGGAGCACTGCTCTACAGGGTTGCCAATTCGTGGGGATTTTCGAAGATTTTCGTTGAATTGGGTATTTTGCGGGGAGAACCTTTTTGTGCGGAAAAAGCGGGGATTCTGGTCATTTCTTGATTATCCTATCATATTGAAAAAATATTCTCAATAATTGTGAGAATCTCTAAATAGTATAAAACAAAGTCACTATCCGAGTCTGTTTGTGCGCTTAGTTCTTCTAATTCTTCTTAAGTCTGGAACCCACATTATAATATACATGTACAAGTTCTATCAAGAATACAAAACAAATTCTTACGTTTTATAAATTTTAAAATGGGTATTCCAGCAATTATGTTCAACTACAACACTCTGTTAAATTATATGAATATGTTCAAATTGTCAGATATAAGAATTTTCACTGACTTGGTATTTCTATATAAAATTCCAAATGATTTAGTTGATAGTCCGGTATTGCTAGAATTGATAAGCTTTCGGATTCCACAACGTAATACTAGAAGTCGGGATTTATTTCAGTGCAGAAATTCTGGGACTAACTACCATATGTATTCTTCTTTGCCCAGAATACTAATGGAGGGAAACAATTATACCAAGTCAGTAAACATCTTCAATTTATATTTGAAGCAATTCAGTTAAGTACAATAAATAATGTATATTTCTTAATATTCTCATGTAAAAGCCCCGAAAAAGGGCGTTAATAAATAAATAAATAAACTGGTTTTCACTATCATGTAGAGAATTTCTTCAGGAAGGTTAATATATATAATACATGGATATTATATTTATTGAATGTAGAGAAAAGTCAAGCTACGCTGAGTACACACACCTGCTAGTGTACTACAATTTTCGAATAAATTTCATGTTTGAAAGCCTGAACGAAAGGGAAAATCCGAAAATGAGTAAATAATAAAAAATAAATGTTTATTTCATTAGAATTTTGTTTCGTTTTGGAGAAGGAACTTAAAGAGATTTTCGCAGAAATTTTCAAAACCAGTTTATTTTTGTAAGCCTGAACGAAAGTGAAATTTCAAAAATTATTAAACTGAACTTTTAGAATTTTGTTTTATTTAGGAGGCAAAATTACACATGGAACTTGTGTTGAATGTGTTATTTTGCTCTCCCCAATGCGGGAATTTTGAGAACCTATTGTGGGTATTTTAGAAAGTATGCATCGGCAACCCTGATCCGCCACCGGGGGCGTTTCGGGTGCATAGTGGTATGGCACCCTCCGAGGGTTGACACATGATGGTGGACTTTTTTGCAGGGCAGTACACGAACACACTTCCATATTATGCGTTTAAGTACCTACAAACTTGACTTGACTTAACGTGGTCGTTCGTTATTGATTATGCCAAACAGATCGATTAACATCACATCGAATTTTATTGAATTTTAGTGAAATTTATTGATAAAATGCACGACAAAAGTGAAAAAAAATCGTAAATAGTGTGTTTTATTACGAAGTTCAGGCAAAAGTATTTAAATATTTTACGATCATTATCTAAAGAACTTAATTTGCCACATTATACAAATAAACCATAACCGAAAAGAGGTTCATAAATAGGAGATTTTGAACAGCAATTTTTTACGCTTGATAATTTTTTTTGGGCTTATATTAAAGCTTTATCAAAAAATACTCGATTATTTCAAAGGCAAAGTATTTAATTTAAGCATCTAAAATAGTTTTGAGCGATCGAATTTTCAAACCAAAAACATGATTTTGCGTCACTTCGTAGTTGCTTCGCCTTAAAAATGCAACCAGATTATTTATTTGCACTTTATTCCAAGCCATTCAATATCCCTTTATAGCGTGTAACCATTGTTTTTTAAAGTTTATTAATATTTTTGTACGCATTGTTTTATAATTTTTAGGCTCATCTTATTTATAACATAATGTTATTATTTATCATTAAATTAGAAACGTATTAAGGCGATGCACTACGTAGTAATGCAAAATCATGTGTTTTTGGTTTGAAAATTTGGTCGCATAGAAATGTTTCAGATGCTTTAATTAAATACTGCGAGTAGAATACATCTTGACCTTTGAAATAATCGAGTATTTTTTAGATAGTCTTATATAAACCCAGAAAAAAACATGTATAAGGCCTATGAAAACTGCTTTAAAGTTCGAAATCTCCTACTTACGAACCCATTTTCGGATATGATTTTATTGTATAATGTGGCAAATTAAGTTATTTATAAAATGATCGAAAAAAAATTAAATATTTATGCCTGAACATCCACAAAATAAAACCAAAGGCACTTTTTGGCCATGTTTTTTTCTTGCATAAATCAAAACAGGCGGATGGTGTTAAGCGGGAATTTAAACCTTATCGCCATCTACGTAAGGGTTGTTATTGATAGCGGCTCAATTTAAAATAGTACACGACGTAGTGCATCACCTTAAAATTGCTTGACAAACGGAGTCTAGAAACGTTCGATATAAAGCACAAAACTGTGTTTTTTTTTTAAATTTTTTTAAAATAATTTTATAAGAAAGCAAAATATTTAGTCAAGTGAAACTGTCACAGATAATCTTAGCTATAATACTGTATTTTTTAAAGGTTGTTTCCTTTACGCGTTCATACATTTCTACTGAAAAAATATTAAATATTCAATAATCATCGAAACGAATTGATATATCGAACGTCATATTATTCTCCAACTAGTTGACAACGTTGGATTTCTGAAATTCCAATTTGCTACTAATAGAAGTTGTGTAATGCCTATTACATACGCCTGTCGGCCTCCGTAACATAGTGCTGCAGGCGTTTAAGTCAGGATGTTGCGAGTTCGATTACCGCCGCGGCTCAAATATTGACTTTGCTCAGTAATATAATATAACTGCTTTTTTCCACAAACAATTTAGCGTCTTGTCTTATTTAAAAAAAACCTTAAATGAGTATGTATTTCAAAGCTCTATAGGTCATGGTGGAATTGAGTTATTGAGCTGAATGCATTTGTGTCGACCTAGAAGTTAGGTTGTTTTGATTGCTTCAAACAAACAAACCTCTGCTAAAATATCTACAAAACAAAAACGTTTTATTTTGATAAAAAATGGTTCAAAAAAGTTCGCGATGCGTCACTGACTCGTAAGTAATTGCATTGACAATGTTCAGATTTCGTCTGCCTGTAATTGTTGTTTTGTGCGGTCCGTTTCCGTTTGAAGACGGCGACCATTTTAATAGTTCAGTAAAGATTATTTTTTGTGTGAAATCTTCATGTTTATTTGAAGAAAGTTAGACTAAAAATATGTCTATTTGGACAAATTGTATAAATGATAAAAAATGTTTCACAAAATATATGTTACTTTTTTAATGATAAACTAATGTTTATTTAAGACAAAGTTTTTATGTATAGCACAAAGGATAACAGATTATTATAAGCATAAATTACTCGCCTGAAATATTTATACAAATTGAAAATATCTCCCAAGTAAAAATAAATGCCGCCGACGGGAATTCAACCCGGCACCTTTCCTACAAAAATAAATTTGGTTGTAAACAGGTGAAAAAAATATAATAAGTAGTAATTATTGTCGATTGAAGTACTTGTACATATTGAATTATTTGGCGGGTTGGGAATAAACCGACGCAGCTCAGTGGTCCAGAGCACCTGACCGGACATCAGAAGGTGCGGGTTCAATTCCCGTCGGCGGCATTATTTTTACTTCGGAGATATTTTCAATTTGTATAAATTTTTCAGGCGAGTAATGCTTATAATAATTTGTTACAAAGTATATGGTTTATAATTTAAAGTAGGTATTGCAATGTAGTACCTACTTACAATGAAATTGATTTCAGATGCAATTTTCATTTTGATTTATTAAATAAAGAGAAAATAGGAACATATTTTTTTTGACGCGAAGTCTTCTGTTCACAGAACTCTAGTTTTAATCTGACACTACAGATCGTCATACTTAACTTTGAATCACTTCGACACAAAAAATATAGATTTCAAACTATTTAGTTCGTTAATACCTCTTTTGGCAGCCTGGAAAGATGAGTGTGTGAGACTGTTTAGACGTGTATCTATTTTATGTTTAATCTCTATCTAAATAAATAAAAATGTTTGTTCAAAATCTTAAATCTCCGAAAGTTCTTCACGAATTACTTTGATATTTTGACACAACGTTTCACAGCGAAGGCGGTCCGTGGCAAGACAAAGTCTTATACAGGATTTTCCAATAAGAGGTGTTATTTTGATATTCAATCGTAACATATCTATGGTTTCGTTGCTTGTGTGGCACGTAGCGCCGTCTTGTTGAAAGTAAACGTTGTCCAGATCAATACCATCTAATTCCGGCCATAAAAAGCATTAATCATCTCTTGATTCATTCACCGTAACTGTTGCTCCAGCCTCATATTCGAAAAAGTAAGGTCTAATGACTCCGCCGGACCATAAACCGCACCAAACAGTCACACGTTGAGGATAGAGAGGCTTTTCAACAATAACTCTTGGGTTTTCCGAGCCCCAGATGCGACAATTTTGCTTGTTGACGAAGCCACCGAGGTGGAAATGGGCCTCATCACTCAAAATGTTTTTGCATTTGATTCACTCAAGTGAATTTTAATAATTTCAATGCGTTGTTGAAGCGTGTATCGTTCCATTTTTATTAATGTAACGTAGTTTCTACTTGTCAAATGTCAAAAAATGACAGCTTCAAAAGTAACATCTACCGAAATAGCGGGCTATTCAAAATAACACCTCTTATTGGAAAACCCTGTATAAAAAAATGCATAACAGTTCAGCCTGCATATTTTTATGCTCGCAAAACTCGAAAAGTAGTCAAACGATATCACTGAAAATTTCAAATGTTGTTATTAGTGCCAGGAGTGTTTAAATGGTATCGCGATATCTCTGTACCATATAATGCTTATCGCGATATCTCTGTACCATAATATAATGCTTATCGCGATATCTCTGTACCATAATGAGGTACGGAGTTGGATTAAGGCGAAGCTTAATGCCAAATCACTATTTTGATTGATCTTTATAACGAATTGGTGAACATTATGAATACCAAAAAATATGCTTTAGATAAATTGAAGGTTTTCCTATCGTTTCGCTTGAGTAGAATACGAATAAAAAAATAAATTACTCAATAAAAAATATATATGTAAACTACTAAAAAATATATTTTCGCAATAGAAATATATGAACGCGTAAAGGAAACAACTTAAAAAAAAACAGTATTATAGCTAAGATTATCTGTGACAGTTTCACATGATTAACTTTTTTTGCTTTCTGATAAAATTATTTACAAAATAAATAAAAACAAGTTTTGTGATTGAAATCGAACGTTTCTAGACTCCGTTTATCAAGCGAATTTATGGCCTATTGCCTACGATATAAGGTATACCAAGAATATACACATTTTTGGCTTGTAGCTTCCTCTTAAGGTCGATGTAATGTAGTTTTATACAGTAGTGAATGGTGGAAGAAGTCGGAGGCACTCGAGAAAGAAGTATTATATAGATGTCACTTGTGACAGGTAAAAACATGTTTTTTTGAAAAAAACTGCGTCATCTTTTGGACGTCAAAGCAAAACGCACTATTGATTCTCTATCTGCAGAGACAGATAGAGAATAGGTACAGCTAGTTGAATATAAAATTATGTATTTAATGTTTCTGCACGATGGCCTCTGCTTTAGTAGCTAACACAATATAGCAAAGAATGCACGATATTATATTCAAATAATATCTATTCTTATAGAATGTATCTGTAAGGTCAGGCAGTGCTAATGATCTTGTTCCACACACACACACACACACATGCACAAGTTGCACATGTGCGGGTAGGTACACATCGCACTGTTGCACAATGACTTGGCACCATGGACATGGTCGGCACAGGGTCAAGTCACGCTGTGAGCAATGTGTCACGATCTCTTGCGACCGACCAACTCAACTAATGGGCCCTACACACGACTCAATTTGGTTGAGTGGTTGTAACAATCTGGTTGAGTTGAACCATGTGGATATGTTGTATTTGCGTTAAGTATTTAATTTGACTAACACATAATAATTTTGTCAACTGAAACAGAAAAACAATATTTTCGATTTTTTATGTTTTGTGCCTGCATGCTGTGTAGATCAAGTTCAGTGATATTTTGACTTTATATTTATTTTTCTGCAATTGTTTTAAATAGTCGTTTCCTGCACTATTTTCGTGTATAATTTCGTAAATATTTTTTATATATATGTATGTTAAAGCCTTAATAAGCGTGAAATAAATAAATAAATAAGGGGGCGTGCATATCAAGTTGAATGGTTTTATGACCAGATCATACAACCGTCCAACCAAGTTGAATCGTCTGTAGCGCGGATGAATCAACTCTATTTACTCTTACTAGGGATCCGTCGTGCCTTGTTTTTTTTGCATTGTCTCCAAATAGAAATTCCCGAGTTAAATAATTTCCTTCACGGCCAATGTCATCTCTGGGGATGCTGTGTGGAGGGTATTTTTAAGGAAAGGAAGGAGAGGAATATCTGAGAAGGAAAAAGGTATGAGACGTGGGTGGGACATTTGAGTTCAACCCTCCCGCTGCGGTGCAAGGCTATGGGTCGAGAGAGTCCTGCTGAAGAGGTAAATAGACCTCCCTCAACCGGTATCTCCAAATACGGCAAGCCACACAGTAGGTGGGAAAACGCATCCGAGCAAGTCCCCTGATAAGTCACCAAACGTAGCAAACCACTCGGGGTGATCTAAGGCAGAGGTGTTGGTTATCGAATAAATGGTTCCCGGGGCGGCTGTACCTCCCAAATTGTAGTTTATAAATAAATTGCCAGGCATAATATTAATAATATTTGGCTGATTTCTTAAAAATCACCATAAGGGGGCTGTACAAATATATACATTGCATAATAAATATTACTGGCTTCCAACTAAGATTCCTGCATCATATGACTGATTTGTTTTCGTTCCGTGAACCATTTTTTGCCCGCGTGAGAGCGATTTTGCATGCTGCATGTGTTCCCCATAGTAATAACTGACGTACATAATTCAACCAAACATCTCACATTGCCTGTAAGGAACACTGAACGGTTGACACATAATAGTAGAGCCAACCAAATTGAATCGTCTGTAGAGGGTTTTACCATGTCCTTTGGTCGGGTTCTCCTTGGTTCGGCTTAAAAGGATAGAATTATTAGTGTCGCATTGTCAAAATTATGAAGTGCGTAGTTTTTTTTACTTACCGCACAAAAATTCCAACTGCTCCCAACCGTATGGAGCCAGTGAGTCTATGGTATCCCCGATTGGGGTATGTTTTGATGCTGGGGTTTGGATAAAAAGGAGACGTGGAAGAGGAAAGTTGGGAAGTGCCTGGCTATTTAGATCTGATCATCAAAAACAAAAAATATCTAAAAGGTAAATTTGACTCTAAGATAGGAGGTTTTCGATTCGATTCTAGCCTAGCCAAAAATATACTGATGTTCCTTTCCAAGATGTACACCAATTTAACTGAGTTAAGGAACATTTGGTTCCATGATATTTCGTCAAAATGAAAATTAAACTCACCTTTACAAAGTGATATAGAGTCATTAAAAGTGATTAAACAAATATTAGGTTTAATAGTTACCTATGTAACCTATTTAAATTTACAAAATTTTGTGCTTATTTCTGACAGTAAAATTTGAAAGTGTATTTCATCATCTTTCAAAAACGGTTTTTAGTTTTCGGATACATTCAGAAAGGTTCCATGATATTTCATTAAAATGAAAATTCAACACCTCTATATCACTTTAAAAAGTGATACCTATGTAACCTTTTTAACCTAGTTTTTGTTTCATAACTTTTCATGACTTCATATCATTTTTCGGAGGTGTGTTGAGTTGTCATTTTGATGACATATCTGGTCACCGGAACATTTATATTAAGAAAAGTGTGGTGCGTAGGGCGGGCGGCGTTGATTTGATTTTTATACAAATCTACAGTTTTATTACGGGATTAATGAAATTTCGAACACTTGACCTTCAAAATAAGAGGAAGGTCACTGTCTATGAGATATCTAAATGCTCTGTGTAAGAGGCTCGTACAACACCCGGGACTTTAGCTAATTAATAAATAAATTTAGTTATTTATTTTAATTTTTTTTAATACCTTAGGTATTAATTTTTTTACATATTCGTGGTTACGAACAAAGTTATTGTTTTATTTCAATTAATATGTCAAACCACAAAGTGACTACCAAAATTTAGATTAATTTTCCTTTTTTTATTTTATTATCTGCCCGATGCCAATTGGACCGAGACTGGGAATATGTTTGCTACTTTTTATTCAATTAAAATTTAACTCTCGTAAACCATTAAATTGACATTTTGTTGGAATATAAAAACAATTAAGTCTTCCATAATATCAGGTAAAAAAAGGTTTATCAGTGAGTCAAAAAAACTTTTGGACTAAAATCAATTTCCTTTTTGCGCGGTCAAACTTTGTAAAAGGATTCTTAGTAACTTGCTGCTTACACTAGCTCTGAATTAGCTTACAAAATATGAAGTTAAATGATGATAGCGCGGAGGCAGTTACTGTGGCATCCCCAATTTGTGGAATCCTTTGTGCTGAACACGGCTAAAGCCATTTCAAGCCTCTTTTTGTTTCTGAATGGCAGTATTTTATCTGCCTGTACAAAATATAAATAAAAAACACTATACATTGAATCGCAACATCACTTCATATATATATTTTTTTTTCATATTTTCCTTTATTCAGTGCATTGTTTATTACAGTTATTAAGAATGTTTAGACCACCAACTAGGCACATGCCCGTGTTGTGGGTGTTGAATATATTTAAAGTATATTAAAAAAATATATCAAGTTTGAGATATGAAATATAGAAGAAATTAAAATAAATGTAGAAAGTATACAATATAAAAGAAAGCAAGTAGTGTAGAGTATGCATTGTACATATAGTTTTGTATTAGTGATCGACGAACCGGTGGAAGCAATCTGTTAGCCATGTGTTGATAATAATTTGATTAATCTGTAGTTATTAATAAGATAGATCATTCTAGAAATTTAATATACAGGGTGTATCGGCACTAACCCGACAAACTTTAACCAGCTATTCCTTAGCACATTTGGAGTAAAAAATGTTATGGGCACTTTGCTGTCCGGTAGCATTTTTTTTCGATTAAAAACAAAAAAATTTAAAATTTCCACACTACATCACTGTCATTGGCATTGCGTTTCGTGTTCAACAGCTGTTATAAGCAAGTATGTCAAAAAGCGTCTTCGCTCTTTCGCACACACTAAATAATAATAGTTAAAAATGAGACGAATGGTGCCGTGCCATTTCGTTGTGATTGTAAAAGAGCGCCAATATAGGTACACACGTGCATTATTCAACGGAATTCGAATAAAATATTTGCCAGATGGGTTTTCAAACTTTGACAAAGGATAAAACAGTGGTGACATGTGGTGAAAATATGAATAATAATTTTTTTATTAAAAAAAAACGTTACCGGACAGCAAAGTGCACATAAGATTTTTTACTCCAAATATGCTAAGGAATAGCTGGTTAAAGTTTGTCGGGTACGTGCCGATACACCCTGTATATTTGTACAGCGCCTTTGAGGTGATTTTTCACAAAAAACGGCGCTGTACAAATCATCCAAGTATTATTATTATTATTTCATTAAAAGCCCAGCAGGGTTCACTAGTAATAAACATGTAAAAGCGCAGCAGGTTCCACTAGTAATAAACATGTAAAAGCCCAGCAGGGTCCACTAGTAATAAACATGTAAAAGCCCAGCAGGGTTCACTAGTAATAAACATGTAAAAGCGCAGCAGGTTCCACTAGTAATAAACATGTAAAAGCCCAGCAGGGTCCACTAGTAATAAACATGTAAAAGCCCAGCAGGGTTCACTAGTAATAAACATGTAAAAGCCCAGCAGGGTCCACTAGTAATAAACATGTAAAAGCCCAGCAGGGTTCACTAGTAATAAACATGTAAAAGCCCAGCAGGGTTCACTAGTAATAAACATGTAAAAGCCCAGCAGGGTACACTAGTAATAAACATGTAAAAGCCCAGCAGGGCTTGAAAGTATTTTTTTTTCACCAGGATGATACTATTCTGTAGTATCGTTGTTTTGTTATCAACTTCACTAATTAAAAATAAATAAATTTGTTGAATTTAAAAATACGTAAATTACGAAATAGATATAGAATAATATGGTGATATTTAATTGTCTGTCCGTGAAGACAATACTCGTAGATACTCTGAGGTCAAATGCCTCCACTGGGCAGCGTACTAATCTCCAGAAGTGACTCACAACCAGATAATGATACTCAATTCAACTCCCTTGGAAGTTCATTAGGTATTATAAACTTTAACAATATTATAATTTTATCTCTGTCAGCAGACTTCCGCTTTATGTTGTTCTCAAATCACTTTTTCCGTTGTTTCTTGTAGATTACGACCATTGAGAGAATGCCCGTGGCGAAATCAGGAACTGAGGCTTATTTCTTTTACTGTTTTCCTGCTGCTAAGAGCTCCGTTGTTACCTCTCTCTACATGCGTTATTTATAAAGAAAGGGGACAGAATGCACGGGGATATCAGTGGTGTACCTCAACTAATATACAGGGTGTATCGGCACGTACCCGACAAACTTTAACCAGCTATTCCTTAGCACATTTGGAGTAAAAAATGTTATTGGCACTTTGCTGACAGGTAACATTTTTCTTCTTTAAAAAAAAACCACACTCCGTCACTGTCATTGGCATTGTTTCTCGTGTTCAACAGCTGTTATTTGCAAGTGTGTCAAAAAGCGTCTTCGCTCTTGCATACACACTAAATAATAATAGTTAAAAATGAGACGAATGGTGCCATGCCATTTCGTTGTGATTGTAAAAGCGCCCCAATGTAGGTACTTACTTACATTATTCAACGAAACTCTATATAAAATATTGCCAGATGGGTTTTCAAACTTTGACAAAGGATAAAACAGTGGTGACATGTGGTGAAAATATGAATAGTAATTTTTTTATTTAAAAAATTGTTACCGGACATAACATGTTTTACTCCAAATGTGCTAAGAAATAGCTGGTTAAAGTTTGTCGGGTACGTGCCGATACACCCTGTATATGTACACGGTTGACATTTGCTATACGAGAACGGGTCGTTTATACGACTCGTTGAGTTATACAGGTCGGCTCTGGAACGATTTTCCGGCCTCTGTTTCCTCCATCCTACAACATGGGTCTCTTCAAGACCCATGGTTACTCCTTCCTTTCCTCAAAAATATCCTCCACACAGCATCCCCAAATATGACATGGGCCCTAATGTAAAAATACTGTACTGTGAATTTTTTTTCATTGAAACACTATGAAAAAATTAATAATGTATTTTTCACATTTAAAATCTCCATAGCACATTATGAAAATGAAGTTGCTAGCTGAAAATAGTTGACCCAGAAATTCTAGAAGGATGTTCCAATGTGCTAAAAAAACGTACCAATTTCATGTTCACGGTTTTAGACACGCAGATTTCTGCCTAGCTAAGACTTGACTATTATTAAGACTAGCTGAATCACCCGGCATTGACCGAGCTGTATTCTGCTTTGAGGGGGTGAGAAAATGGGATGGAGGTAGTTTTTCAAAATCTCATGTAGACAGTAACCTTAGTACCTTTGACCGTTAATTTTGGATTAAAACTGTAGAACCCGCCCGCCACGCACACTACTCTTTATATAATAGATAGATAGATAGATTAGATAAGTGTTGTTCTCAGTCGTAGGACAATTATTACACGATTATTTTTGTAGTTACTAATTTCATCGCTGGCACTCTCTCGGTGGTGGAACAGCACGTATACATTCGTGTCAAACTTCGAGCGTAATCACAGTAATCAGATAATATTATTTTATTTTTATTTTTATTGTGAAAAACAGTTTACATATATGTATAACCAATTACATTTCACAATTTGAAGTTAATAGCTTAATTATAACATTAATTATATAATATAATGGGTACATTAATAATGAAAGGTGCTAAAGAATACTATTATTTCGCTCTTGAAATGATTGAAATTCGATTGAATAATGTCAATTTCGGAAGAAAGGTGTAATAGTGGGGTCATTCTCCCAAGACGCATGATCATTGGTAGGTTGGTCCTGCCTCTAGGAAAAATAAACAGCCTGTGTTGCCTCGCTCTGGTGAAGTTTTCGGGGACATAAAGTGACAATTTTTTCAGAACATCAGGATTGAAAATCTGCCCGTTTAGCAGCTTTTGTGCTACTAATACCATTGCAATTATATATTATAAATTCGAACGACATTAGCAGTCCACAATGGAGTGCTGGTACCTACCCTGATGTGTAGCAGTGAGGCATGGAACTGGCAGAAAGGATGCAAACATAGAAATTTATTATATATTTGTATAGCACCCTTGATGTGTTAAATGTCACAGGAGACATCTATATGATACAGGTATATAAAAATACACGCTTATTCGAATGCAACTTTGTGTCAAAATTTCAAAGTAATCGATGAAGAACTTTAGGAGATTTAATATTTTGAACATACGACCTAATATTCTAATCTAGTTCCATCTATGGGTGAGCTATATTTTTTTTTCAAGTTAAAATCGTATAACGTTAAAACAGTTATACACAAAACACACACAAAACCACACACAAAAACACAAAATCACTTTAAGGCGATGCACTACGTCGTGTAATATTTTGAATCGAGCCGCTATCAATAACACACCTTACATAGATGGCGATAAGGCTTAAATTCCCGCTTCACACCGTACACCTGTTTTGATTTATGCAAGAAAAAAACATGGCCAAAAAGTGCCTTTTATTTTATTTTGTTGATGTTCAGGCATAAATATTTAAATGTTTTTCGATCATTTTATAAATAACTTAATTTTCCACATTATACAATAAAACCATAACCGAAAATTGATTCGTAAGTAGGAGATTTTAAACTTTAAAGCAGTTTTCATAGGCCTATACACTATTTTTTCTGGGTTTATAAAAAGATTTATCTAAAAAATACTGGATTATTTCAAAGGCCAAGATGTATTCTACTCGCAGTATTTAAATAAAGCATCTAAAACATTTCTAGGCGACCAAATTTTCAAACATGATTTTAGATTACTACGTAGTGCATCGCCTTAATTTGCCCACTTCAGATGTTGTACGGAAATAGGCATCATAATTTTTATTATAGTATGTCCCATTTACAATAATAATACTTCCGATTCGATCTTTTAGTATAGTAACTAAGTGTGTTTATTACCTTATAAATCAAAGCACTCGGGTAGCTTTTCACCATAAGTGAATTAATTCCGTGCTCATTGGGTTATAGCTGGTTACGGCCCCACTTATGGCCAATTTACGGGGGCAGCCTACAATCTGTAATGTCCTGATTTACATTGGGAGTAAATTAAACCTCCCACCATTTTTTCTACCCGATCACTAACTAACTTATAAAACCATCGCGCCATTTATACGCAATTTTTTTGTTCCAACTGCTCCCTACCGTCCGGAGCCAGTGAGACTATGGCATCTCTTATGGGGTATGTTGTGAGGCTGGAGGTAGTGGGGAGGGGAAGAGAAAGGTTGGGAAGTAATACCTCGTTATTTAGATCTAATCACTTAACTCGGCCAAAGCTATTTCAAGTAACGTTTCAATTCTGAACGATGTCTTACAACAGGGCGATACTGAGAGTTTCTTCCAATCTGGAACGTCCCGCAAATATTCTATACAGGGTGTATCGGCAAGTACCCGACAAACTTTAACCAGCTATTCCTCAGCACATTTGGAGTAAAAAATGTTATGGGCGCTTTGGTGTCCGGTAACATTTTTTTCCATTAAAAACAAAAAATAAATAAAAAATCCACACTCCGTCACTGTCATTTGCATTGTTTCTCGCGTTCAACAGCTGTTATTAGCAAGTGCGTCAAAAAGTGTCCTCGCTCTTTCGTACACACTAAATAATAATAGTTAAAAATGAGACGAATGGTGCCGTGTCATTTCGTTGTGATTGTAAAAGCGCGCCAACGTAGGTACGTACGTACATTATTCAACGAAACTCGAACAAAATATTGCCAGATGGGTTTTCAAACTTCGACAAAGGATAAAACATTGGTGACATGTGGTGAAAATATGAATAATAAATTTTTTATTAAAAAAAAATGTTACCGGACAGCAAAGTGCCCATAACATTTTTTACTCCAAATGTGCTAAGGAATAGCTGGTTAAAGTTTGTCGGGTACGTGCCGATACACCCTGTATATTATTGTAAATTGTGAAATAACACAAATGAATCAAATTAAAGCTACTTGGACATGCCGGGATTCGAACCCGCGACCTCGCTTGCTAGTCGAGGGCCTTACCCTTCAACCACGGAGACCGTCAAAGTTAGTTAGTTAGTTAGAGATAACGAGATAACTGTCTTGCTTCATTCGCATTCATACTTTCTTTCATAAATAATACTCTTCTTTTATTCCGACTCGATTTATAAACCTACTCATTTAGACATTTGATTTACTTGGTCGTACTTGTCTTTACACACAAGTCTCTCTTGAAACGTACTCCTTGCTTCTTTTACATTCATACTGTCCCTTGCCAGTGCGGCTAGCGCTAAGGAGCGTTGGAGCAACGCATTTTCAAAATATCGTACAATCCAAAAAACACTAAAAATCAAAGCAAATAACAGTAATTAATGTAATGCTATGAACGTATTGAATTAAATTCACCCACTCGAATTTTTGGTCTTTTGTTATGAGGAAGCTAAAAGCCAAAAATGTGTATATTTTTGGTATACCTTATATCGTAGGTAATAGGCATTAAAATCGCTTGACAAACGGAGTTTAGAAACGTTCGATTTCAACCAAAAAACTTATTTTTATTTATTTTGTAAATAATTTTATAAGAAAGCAAAAAAGTTAATCAAGTGAAACTGTCACAGACAATCTTAGCTATAATACTGTATTTTTTAAAAGTTGTTTCCTTTATGCGTTCATACATTTCTATTGAAAAAATATTTTTTTTAGTAGTTTGCATTTATATTTTTTTATTTGTATTCTACTCAAGCGAAGCGATAGGAAAACCTTCAATTTATCTAAAGCATATTTTTTGGTATTTATAATGTACACCAATTCGTTATAAAGATTAATCAAAATAGAGATTTGGCATTAAGCTTCGCCTTAATTCACGTGGTGCGAGCGGATTCCATATCGCTCATCAGGAAACGTCACCTGGGAACATCAATTATCTATTTGTGGAGAGCGTAAATGTTGACCATAGTATTAAAATTTCTCCGAAACATGAACGGCGCTCACCAATGCCTAGAAATTCAATACATTTATTTGTCGCGCCGAGATGGCGCCACTTGCGTTCACAGATGTCGATTTCAAAATTAGAGGTGTAGGGGATAGGCTGGCAATATTTTTAACGCACCATCCACGACTCGATTCATGTATTTGATTCACTCGATCGTGCCATGTTTTCCCGGGGCGATGTTTATATTCTACCGACTCCTTTTCCCCAGTCTTTCCTCTCTGCGTGATAAAAACATTAAAGATTCCCCTTTGCCGGTTCTCCACATTTCATTCATAGTCATTTTGACCTCATATACGCCTCAAGAATCTCTTTTCTTGGCCAATGCCTCAAAAAATTGTCACCGTTGTTGATCTACAGCTGCTATATTAAGTGACTATAGAAATATTCCGGAAGTTTTCACTCCTTATAAGAACAGGACATAATTCCGTTGTGTGCAATTTTATTTAAATAAAATGATAATCTCACTTGTAATGCATCTCGAGACTATTTAACCAGTAAATTAATGTTTCGTAATATATCATATTTGCATTTATTTATTACTAGCTGACGTGTACCCAGCGTTGCTGGGGGTTATCTTTAGGAGATAAACATAAACCATCGCGGACTTATCTGTAGGCCTTTTTAAGATATACAATTCCGTAGTACATTATTTTGATGTATCTCATAAGGTTTAGCCAGCGTTAACAATGTAAGTGACCGAAAAAATATTTTTTACGACTTGATTACAAAACCTCGACTTTTCTCTACTTTCTTCAAATATAATACGCATGTATTAAATATATGTAAACCACAGACATAGGAATTAATAGCCGAGAAGATAATGGCGAGGGGTAAAATCAACTGTTGAAGAACGAAGGGGGTTAAGCTGACTGTGATTCGTCAATAAATCAATCTGACAGTAAATAGACATCTCGCATTATAATATCACCATTTAGTTCTTAAAAGTAAAATCTGCTTTTGAATGAATAGACATTTTTACATGGGAGCGCAAATTACTCGCCACGTTATGAACTAATTTGCGAAGTCCAAATTCGGCAAAGTAAATTTCTTCTGTTTGCAGAGTCGTAGTTAGTTTCAGAGTATTTAGTTAAGACACTTTTACAAATGTTTCATAATTTACTTACCCCAGTAAACAACGATGAGCACACTTGAGAATCGCTACATTGTGATGTGATAGTATATGTTTCTAAAACTGATCCATATAATACGGTGTGAATAAGCTTAAAATAAAGTAAAATAATGCTTACTTATGGAATGTAATACGACAATTGGGTTTATTCTCTTTTTCACATCTATTTTTACAAGTTTTCATAGTACAAGTCAACATTTTGCCGTGTTATTTCGTAAAATGAACCGATGATGCCTCGACCATAGTTCGCACAAGAATGATGACGTCACGTTTTCAAATTTCACTTGAGGCCATACGCGAGCCCAACCGGCTCCAATGGAACCGGTATGGGGAGTGGGGATAATACGCTTTTAATCACTTAGGGCAGGTCTACTAATATTCATATGTCTATGATGTAAACCTTCCGGAATAAATTCTCTAAATGATAGTTACAACCCTATCAAAATCCGTTTCGTAGTTCATTAGAACTAAGCGCACAAATAGACACATTTTATACTACAGGGTTTTCCAATAAGAGGTGTTATTTTGATGTTCAATCGTAAATGATCAATGGTTTCGTTGCTTGTGTGGCACGTAGCGCCGTCTCGTTGAAAGTAAACGTTGTCCAGATCAATACCATCCAATTCCGGCCATAAAAAATCATTAATCATCTCTCGATAGCGCAATCCGTTCACCGTAACTGTTGCTCCAGCCTCATTTTCGAAAAAGTAAGGTCCAATGAGTCCGCCGGACCATAAACCGCACCAAACAGTTACACGTTGAGGATAGAGAGGCTTTTCAACAATAACTCTTGGGTTTTCCGAGCCCCAGATGCGACAATTTTGCTTGTTGACGAAGCCACCGAGGTGGAAATGGGCCTCATCACTAAAGATGATTTGCATTTGATTCACTCAAGTGAATTTTAATAATTTAAATGCGTTGTTGAAGCTTGTATCGTTCCATTTTATTAATGGCGTAGTTTCTATTTGTCAAATGTCAAAAAATGACAGCTTCAAAAGTAACATCTACCGAAATAGCGGGCTATTCAAAATAACACCTCTTATTGGAAAACCTTGTATATGTAAACCTTCCGAAATAAATTCTCTAAATGATAGTTACAACCCAATCAAAATCTCTTCCGTAGTTGAGAAGAACTGAGCGTACAAACGAACAGATGCGGATAGCGACTTTATTTTATACTATTTAGGGATGTAATATAAATTAATAATTATGATGAATTTCACGTCGTACGAAAGACACTTAACCCCCCAGGCCTCTGACAGACATATTCTATCAGAGGGTCGGAGTATTACCACTTTGCAATAAAATCCTAATAAATTAAATACTTCTGTATTTAAATACACTTAAGAAATCAACATCAAATTTTTGAAATATTAAAAAAGATTTATTTATTTATGTATACTGGGTTTTTACAGACGATCTCACTAACGTGAGAACAATCCAGTTATAAAAACTCAGTTAACATACAAATACACATACAAATACACATACAAAGAAACACATTATTTTTCACATACCTAAATAAAGATTAAAATATAAAACAAATAAAAATAAATATTACAGAAAAGTAAGAGACGCAAGTAATACATAATATAATCAGTGCAACATATTATTTAACAATAGCAATTTTTTTTCTGACTCCATATAAATTATCAACAAAAATATCTACTTCAGCACACTCAATCTTATTATACAGTCGACACATTTGGGTCAGAGGGCTAAAATAGGCGATAATATAAAGATTTTTAATAATAAATGATTTGATTTGATAACGCAAAGATATATTTTTTAAATGGCTCATATTAGATTTTTTTGTAACTAAAATTACTGATAACGACATAAATAAAAACATGAATATTTTATTAGACAGATGTATTACAAACGTTATTATCACCTTATTTTTTTGTCGTTTCATATAAAAATAACGAGTAATAATTCGCGAAGTTTAATGTTTTTATGATATTGTGAATTTCTTGTAGGCGTACATTTTATTTCTGCTGTGGTTAACTTCTAGATTTGAATATAAAACGTAGTGTTTTCTCTTTCTAATACTGTTTAGATCATATTTCTCACCATTACAGTAAGGTAGATGCAACGATTTCTGTGAGATTGTGTTAGCTGTTCCCAAAAGCGAACAAATTAGCCTGAGAGGTTAAGGTGCTTACAGCCCAAAACATTTTCATTGAACGTGGGAACGTAGCATAGCATACGTTGCGTACGCAGGCCCAGTGTGTGTTTACCTTTATGCACATATTGTTCACGGTCATTGTTAGATTGTTTTATATTAATATTACAAGATTTCAACAACAAATAAAACGATTGTTTTGCTGAGAATAATTCAGTCAGTAAATTATTTTGTCCTTGCTATACTAGAGGCAGAATATCAGCCTATTTAAATTGGGTTTTCGCCACCATTCATCTTCTATTTCGGCGCGCACTCAAAACCAGTGTATGTAATATCGACCACTCGCTATAACCTATACGTCATAATATAATTTAGTATCGTTTCCACTTGAAATATCCAAATTTCCTCGCGTCGTCCCATGTAATGAATCGTGTATATACATGTTTCTATTTCGGACACACGTGACATATTAAGCAAATGGAAATGCCGGAATCGTTTGGAATAATCATTGTAGAATTGGAGAAGCGCGTCCCTGCGCTTGAATTGAGCTCAAATTTTCCTTACTTCTGCTGAAATTGGTCGAAAAACTCTTCGTCTTGCCGGGACAATGTCCATAACCATTCGACCATTGGGACCCAATTATTAAACGTCATTATTGTCGATCTCATATTTTTCTACTTTTTCCAATATTTTTTAATAATTACAAAATTATAAACTATTGATTTGTTACTTAGATAATGTCTCAGATAAACATATCCGATTTTTAATAATTAGGTCCCAGTGGTCGAGTGATTAAAGACGTTATCCCGGTAAGACAGAGATCCTGAGTTAGATTCCCAGTTGAGAACTTCATCTTTTAAAAAAAAATTTCTATGTCTTGTTCTGTTTCATGTTTTGCTTAGATTAATAAGTATCATCTTCTTCTTCAATGATGTATTACAGTTATTAAAATAAGTTATTTCAATAAAATAAAAACTTAATCAATTTGATTGATCTCTCTGGGGCCTAGGAGTCAAAGGTCTTATGTAAATTGTTCACTGGAGAGATAAGCCGATAGAGTCGTGTTGGGGGTATTTCTAGGTGCCCGTAACTCTAAGGTTTATTTTATTTTCATAGCTGGTATTATTTGAGATTCTCACGGCCAAAAGTATTATTGTATGTGTAATCAAGTTTACACATCTGCCCTGATGATGGACACTGCAATGCTGTCCGAAACGTCGGCTAAAGAAGGAGGTAGCGCAACACGGCATAATACCCCCAAAACAAATCACTGTATTCGTAGTATGCGAATCAGTTTGTGGTGGACTGCAATATTATATCTTTTCAAATTGACACAACTACTTGGGTTTTGCTGGATAACAGTAATTTAGAATTGGTAAGGGATTTTGACTTACATCTGGTCTTTTCTGAACAGACTGGTCAGGTATAAATAAATTGTTGCAATTGTCACTAATGTAGATACTCCATACTTCAGACAGGAACAGGTTGGGTGGGGGAATGCGGGAACATGCTAAAGAGAGATGCATATAGTTGCATCAACACCCCATTCATCAAATTTAATATTCAAGTTCTGTGGAAGCTCTGATGACGTTATGTTATTAATTTATTTATTGACGCCCTTTTACATACGAATAGTAAAAATTATATGTACATTAATACAGTACATATATAACCAAACTGCCTCAGTAACAATCTTTTGTATTTGTTGAGTGATAAAATAGAGATGTCCACTGACATATGGAGGATATATGATGCAAATGCGAATGGTAGCAGTCGGGGACGCCCGAGGAAGACGTGGCACGACCAAGTGAATCAGATACTCGAGTCGGGCAATGTCAAGAGTCAGAATAATATAAGTGTATGTATGAATGTGAATGAGGCAAGGAGAGTGTGCCAAGACCGAGTTGTTTGGCGGTCCGTCCTCTCTGCCTACCCCTGCGCGGGAACGGCGTGATGGTTAGTTAGTTAGTTTCCACTGACTCGGTATAATTATTTCCCTGTATAAGTATTCTGGGCAATGAGGAATACATGTGGTAGTTAGTACCGGAATTTCTGCACTGAAATAAATCCCGACTTATCAATGAAATCGACCCGTGATTAAATAATAACAGAACTTGAATGGAATTTTCAATAGAACTTGAATTTTAAATTTTGATGGATTATTGATTTGTGTCTACATGGCTTTTGTAAATAAGCATTAATTTTATTTCAAATGGGTATTATAGATCACACTTCTAGGGTTTACGTGTTCAGTGGGAATATTGACATATTGGCACGTGTCGATGTATTTGCGATTAGTCTGCTAATTATAATTTTTTATATTTCCCACGCATTTTTATTTTTAAATGTGCCGACACAACCGAACCACCAGCTGCGTGGCGTGCCGGATCGGGAGAGGCTGGTTTGGGGAGACCCTTTGAGCTCTCCAACTGGGCTTTCGATCCATCGCCTTCAGCCGCAGTGGGAGGGATATATTCATATGTCGGTCACTCCTGGGCACACTGATCATTAGATTCTTACCCAACCCTCATACCTTTTACCTTTCCAGAACTTCTCCTTTCTTTCCTTAAAAAATACCCTCCTCACAGCATCCCAAAAGTTGACGTAGGCTCCGAGGGAAATTATTTTCCACAGGGCCTCCTGTGTGTGGTTAAATTTAATGTAAAAAATACTAGAATCGAAAATATATAGAAAAAAATAAAGAACTACTAGAATCGATAAATTTCAACTAAGTTTTCTGGAATATTCGATCTTTTCTATTTTCGATGAAATTGAACATTCTACAAAATTTCCTTTTAACCAATTGTGTGGAGCAGGTTGCCAAGTTTCAAAGTTAAACTGACGTTGTGTAATATATAATGCTACGTATACATACGCCAGCCGAACTGCCGAGCTGTGTACCGATTCTCCAATCCAGGCCGCTCGCAATCGCCGTCGAATGTACATACATTGGTCGAAGTTCTTATTCTCGAGTCTCGTCGAAGGGACATGCTTACGCCAAAAGTCAAGTCATTCCACTCGATCGAGTGGTTCGAACCACTCGTTGTTCGAGTGGAATGACGTCTTCGAGAATCAAGGCCCTGAACCTCAACTTATGGGAAAGGAACGAAGCAACCGCAAATGGCGCGAAACGGCAGTTCGGCTCGCATATGTATACGTAGCATAAGAGTACTACTAATTGGGAAGCACTGCTCCAGGTAAATGTGCTTGTCGATGTTTGTCTACACGAATGTCTAAAGTTTGGAAGAAGTTTACAAGTCCATTTTTCGGCTCCTAATTTTCTTGTCTGGATATTACGTAAAAATCCAGTTTTTTCAATTACCCAACTTATAAAAATTGACGAAAATCCGGTAATTAACAGATCATCTTTAAGATTACTTGAAAAGTCATAGCATTATCAGATTTAAATCTGATTTTATTGCGAACATTAACCCCGTGATATCACATAGTAATATTGTACATCCGTAGATACGTTTATCTTATAAAATCACCTAATTACGGCGCCGAAAATTACCTCGCGCTAAAAACTCTTCTTGCAGTAAATGAGGCTTTTTTTCGTTACATATTGTCGAATTTTTTACTATTATTTTTTTTCTTTTCTCGTCATAATTCAATGCGACAAATAATTATGACAGAATTACACTTTTCTTGAACCGTCTTCTAACTGCGGACATGTGTGTGTTGTTCCCAGGCCTGGTTGTTTATTTTATTGGTAACAGAGCCACCGTTTGATTAGGTAGCCGCTAGCAGTAAGCGGTATTCACCCAACGCACAGTGGGCTGAAAATCGCCTTTCATAGACATAGAGACTTGAATTTTCAAGGGTATTTTTTTTGGCTACAAATGGATTCTGCTGATCATTACTATGCTATAAAATTTCGTATGAAGCAATTGCGTGTACAAATGAAGGAGTTATCATTTTTTTAAGAAAAATTTGTATGGCACTGACATTAAAAATGAGGCTATCTCTGGAATCATAAGGTTGGCCATTATATCCTTACACACAGATATTCTACTATTAATTTGTATTTTTGCCATACATTTTTTCTTAAAAAAATGATAACTCCTTCATTTGTACACGCAATTGCTTCATACGAAATTTTATAGCATAGTAATGTTCAGCAGAATCCATTTCTAGCCATAAAAAATACCCTTGAAAAGTCAAGTCTCTATGTCTATGAAAGGCGATTTTCAGCCCACTGTGCAACGGTCGCTATTTACATGTCGTGGCAGTATTTTTGGCATACTGTAGTTGACAGCCCCTCACTGCATGCTGACACATGGCATTGTTTACACGTTCTGCCGGTCACTTAAGAGGAACGGCTGTGCTCGGAGAAAAATGAGTATTAATGATTTATTAAAAATCTCTTCAAAATTATTCGTAATCTTATTAAAAATGGGATTGTAGGCCATTTCCTGTTAAACTTATAGTACGTCTCAACTAAAAACTTACCTTTTCAAGCTGTCATACCCTTAAATTAAATAATACCATTCCTGAGAGGAAGTCCAGTTATATCCAATTATGTCCTAAATCCTGTATCTAAATTTCGCTAATAAATAATTAGTTAATTTTATTTAAGTGTTAATCTCAAGTGACCTACCAGATAAATATGGTACTGTATATTATCTCCATAAGTACTTATTTATAACATAGATCATTGTAGAAATGTATTATATACTTGTACAGCGCCCTTGAGGTGATTTTGCACAAAAACGGCGCTATAAAAATCATCCAAATATTATTATTATTATTCCTAATATATTGGAACACATGTTCCATGCCTTGATAATATATAATGACAAAATGCGAAAATATTATGATTTTAATATTCATTCGTTAAGAGCCTGCAGTCCCGTTTTTAACCGGACTACGAATAATTTGAAGAGATTCTCAATAAATTAGCAATATTTTTCATCAGTAATTTTTCTCCATTTGCGGTCTTTTCATATTAAACTTAAATTTGTGATTTAAAGCCAAAATACCCAACCAAACTGCATAATTATTATTTTAATCAAAATGTATTGCGAATATCTAGTGCGGAAATGTGCTATTTTATTTATGTGTTATATTTTATCTGTTTTTAAAATTACGATATCCAGGCCATTAAATAATTCAATTTTTCGTGATTTTATATCCAATTTGGCATTTTTTATGAGTTAATTGTAATAAAAAAATAATTTTGCTCTACTTACTGTGTTAATATAATGACAAATAAATAAAAATTTGTAAAAACAATTTATTTTTGGGTACAAATTTGTGTTCGAACATAAATCGATCGTTTTCAATTTGAATTTACGACCTTAAAACTGTTTTAAAAAAATATATTTATTTTATATTTCATCACATTTTCGTAGTAAATATAGCAAATTATATTTTTAAAATAATTAACTTGCAAAGAATTGCCAAATTTGCCTCTAAAATCTTGAAAATTTATTTTTTAATGGCCTATATGTAGAGATGGCAAAATTTAGCATTAATTTTCAGATTTTTTAGCATTAACAATTGGGAATTTAGCGTTTTATAGCATTTTGAGGCATAATTTAGCTTTTTTGTAGCAAAATAGAAAAAAATATATTTCCTGAATGCTTTAAGCGCATATTTTAAGTATTTTTGTTAAAATATATGTTTAACCTTCATTTGCAAGTATTCCATCCATCTGAAAGATTATAAATAATTAATTTTAATATTAAATGAATAAGGAAGGAAACTCTAAGTACGGGTCGAACACAAACACAACAAATGCAGATTGCGATTAACATCAATAGGCGTCATTTATTTCGCACAATTTGTGTAATGTCAAAAAGCAATTTTAGCCTACAGTACAAAAATATTAAATATTTACACATAAAATAGTAACAAAATTATAAAAAATCGTAATGTAAATATCGATTTTTTGAAATTCTCACATATTATTTTAATACCCGGTATTTTCGAGAAATTCGCGCCTATTTCGCTAAATAGAATAATTTAGCTGAAATACGGCCAAAATCACGTTTTTCGCGTTAATTCGCGAAATAGAAATCACTGGAAACACTTTCAAATGCCTTGAAACGCAAAGAAAACTTATAAATGCCCCATTTTCGAAACACAAATATTTTTTCGCGTTTTTAGTTAAAACGAAATTTTGCCATCTCTACCTATATGTTATAATTTAAAACATGAATAAAAAAAGTAGCACGTAATCCGTATTAGATGTTTTCTATACCTTTTGATTAAAAGAATAATTATTCAGTTTGGTTGGGTATTTTTGCCTCTAATCCAAATTTAAGTTTTCTATGAAAGAGTTGTTCCTCTTAAACTTACTGAATTTTAATATCCAACTGAAATTATGAATTTTATCAACATCCAAAAAGATTATACATATTACAATACTGGTGTAGTACATCGGTACTAGTTTTCCTGCCCGGTTTCAATACTTTTACTAGAAATTTTCGTCTTTCCCTATTGAAGAATGTGTAAAAAAATATGATGGCTTTTTTTTTTGTCAGTATCTATATTTCGAAGCTTAGTTCATTGATTGGATTTTCTTATCTTAGCTCGAAGTGAAGATAAGAAAACCCAATCAATTAATAGCGGTGAGTCATCACTGAAATTAGCACATGTGTATTCTTAGTCTTTGTTGCTTGGAGCTTGAGCACATGTTAAATATTGTTTAAAAAAAAATGCACTCCATTTTTATGACTCGTAAACCGCTAAGTGAACAATATCCCTGGAGAGGCAAATATGTGTTAATTAGGGTGATGTGAGGACTTCATAGCCGAGTGGTAAGTTCCTTGGCTACTGACCCAGCGGTTTGAGGGTCACCCCTCATACCCGCATTTGTGGGGGTGTCGTGTTAACAGTATTTAAAAGGCTGTATAAAATTTCTAACCTAACTAACCATCGACCATTTCTCCGCAGGGGTAGTCAGAAAGGATGGACCGCCACACAGATCTGTCTTGCACACAATTCTTGCTTCATTCACATTCATACATAGTCTTCTGTCATTCTGACTCTAGAAATGGCCCGACTCAAGTATTTGATTCACTCGATCGTGTCGTGTTTTCCTTGGGCCTCCCCGACTTCTTTTATTATTCACTGAAAGAGGTCAATGAAAAGACAAATAAATTTATTTAATTCTTTAGCCTCAGCATAGGATATCTTACTAAGAAATACCATTACTATACTTAAATTCGCCATAATGTTTTTTATGTTCAATATTTTATATAGTGAATCTCGTAAATCTGCATAACATAGAAAACTCAATAAAACCTCCTATTTTTTGATCCGTGCATTTAAATTTTTACAAAAAAATTTAATATTTTTTTTGGCAACTAAAAGGTTAAAAAAACTTTTGGAGCCAAGATCTATGCTTTGACGGATTTTAAAAGACTAACTAACTAACTAACCATCACGCTGTTTCCTCGCAGGGGTAGGCAGAGAGGATGGACCGCCAAACAACTCGGTCTTGGCACACACTTCTTGCCTCATTCACATTCATACATACTCTTCTATTATTCTGACTCTTGACATGGCCCGACTCGAGTATCTGATTTACTTGATCGTGCCATGTCTTCCTCGGGCGTCCCCGACTTCTGCTACAATTCGCATTTGCATCATATATCCTCCTTACACTCCTATCTTCGCTCATTCGCTCTACATGCCCAAACCATCTAAGCGTCCCTTTCTTAATCTTACTCATTACGCTTACATCAGCCTTGCACTCTTTGCGGATCTCCACATTCCTCACACGATCAAACATGGTTTTACCACACATACGCCTCAGGGATCTCATTTCAACAGAATTTAATCTACTTTCATCCTTTCTTTGCCAGTTCCATGCCTCACTTCCATACATCAAGGTAGGTACCAGCACTCCGTTGTGGACTGCTAACTTCGCTTCTTTGGACAATTTTTTGTTAGCGCCAACTGCGTTCAGTCCTCCATTAACGGAATTACCTGCATTTACCCTTCTTTCAATATCTCTGTCAGCCTTCCCATCTCAACAGCTAATATTAACCCTCTGGCGGCTCATTTTATTCAAATTTGACTCAAAAAATTCTAAAATGAAAGGTTAAACCAAAAAAGTTATACATACTACAGAATCAACTCCAAATGTGATGATGCGAATTTCCAGACACCATGTACACAAATATGTTATATCCACCTTACATTCCTATCTTTGTGCGTACGTTCAACATGCCCAAACCATCTAAGTGTTCCTTATATAAAATTTATAATTGGTTTTTTGTTCCAGATCTCTGAAGATGCAGTCGTTTATTGATTTCAATCACCTGACGGATGAAACTCCTCAAACTCCTCGTCTCACATCATCCCGGGGCACTGAAGATTAGCCCGAGTAATGGAGGAAGCTGAATCCATAGGAGGCCACAACTCGCTCCGTACTAACGTTGAAACGTTCGCATCTCCACACTCACCTGACAATAACTGCCTACACAAACTCAACGGACTTATAATAATTTAACTCAGAGCCTAATGTTACTGATTAAATAATAATCAATCGAAAGTCAAAATATTTAAATAATAATATTAATATAACCTAATAATAAAAGGTATTGTAATAATAATTCATTCTTTTTTGTATTTTGTTTAAATGATTTTTCTAAACCATATTCCAAAGTTTGTAGACTGTGTTTTTACTTTTAAAATAATGTCCTTTGTGTGTCGATTCTGATTGCTGTCTTATAAAAATAAATCTTTTTCTTGAGATTAATAAAAGTAATACTCATATGTAATATTATTTCAAAGAAATTAACGCAATAATACTTTGAAGGATTTAATGTGAAAAGTGGTATTAGAGAGAGTTTTGAAAAAGAGATTTACTGCTTGTTTCGGCCATCTAAACTGAGCTAAAAATCTTACTTATTCTCCGTTAGAATGTGTTTTTCCGTCGCTTTGGTAGAATGCTAAGATATCTCCGATGATGTCCGCGAATCAGCCGCAAGTGCCCATCTACAGCCAGGTGCTCCCCAAGAAGGACGGGCACTCGCGGGGGGCCCGGTCCACTGCCGCCCCGCAGCCGGGGGGGGGCCTGCAGCAGGTAGCGGGGGCAGGGGCCACTGCCGTCGTGTCCCCGCACTCGCCCCGCGTCTTCTCCAGTCTGCGCTACGATCCCCGCACCCCGCAGCCCGGAGTCACCGATCCCAACTTTGACCCGTTGAATCACAATCACGGGGGCAACTTTGGTGGGACTGCTAACCAGAATGAAGCCTATTCCAGGTAAGAAACAATGTTTATATTTGTCATTTTATATACGGCTTTTATGATTAAGGAATGATTTATTTTTATTCATTTTTGGAGAAAGGTATACTTTTATCAATTTGGCATTATGATAAGATTCCACTTTTAGTTACACCTTGACAAGGATAACTTTGCAGGCGGTCAAAGGCGAAACTAATATGTATAAACTTTTAAAATTTAATTCCATTAATTTTTCCTCATCCTCACAATATACAGTAGCCATGTCACCAACTGCAATTTTAACCGTGTCACGCTTAACTTAATTGACTTAAAAGTTATCACAATAAAGTATTACGTAAACTAACGGCATTTTAAGCTATGTACACATGTATATTCATGCACAACAGTCTGGCTCAATCGAACATGTTGACTGTCACTGCACTTACACGTACAGTCACTGCACTTTATCCAGGAGCTAACGCCATCACATACTCTTGCATCTGGAACCTTTTAGCAGTTGATAAGGAAACACGTACGCAGCATTAATATTTCTAGACAGCCCGGCGACAGGTTCAAGTTACAAGTCTGGAACATTCCCGTCTTTACGAGATGCATGCGGTTCTATATAAGCAGATTCATGCAACTCTACCGGGCAGTGTTTGTTTAGTCGTTCAGTCAGTGTACACTGTGGGAACTCGGAATTGTGCTTAGGCCTAGCGACCACTTCGCCGGCCTGCGTCTTGGCCCTGCGACATATTTGCCGGCCTGTGCCTAGGCCTTGCGACATCGGCCATCGGCCTGGAGGATTCGCCGTCGACTATCTCCACCGCCAGGGTGTCGCGCTTCGGCCTGGGGAATTCGCCACCGATCACGTCCACCAACTGCGCCGAGCATCGGTCCTGAGTAATTCATCGTCAGCAACAAACTACTACCACATTGGCTACTTTATTAGGACTCTGTGTAGTCTGACTACTTCAATAAAGCCACAGTGCTATAACCTCTTTCATTCGTCTCTTCGCTACCATCCCCAAAGAACCATTCTCGTTGTTGCTTCCACACGCTCTCGAACAGCTTGACAAAAGGCACCATACATATACAACCAAAATGCTCAGTCAAATTGTATTTTCTGTCGAACTTCGAGCAAAAATGAGGAACTGCAGTCCATAATAACCTTCGAACTTATACCTGCATATATTTTTATTTTTATATTTAGTCAAAATATTTTTCAATGCTTTAATTTCTCCCTGAAAAACATTGAATCTACGTACGTCACCCATGACTAGTCTCATAAAGCCTTTGTTTTTTAACCAGTGCTTTATTTTGTGTAGGAGTCAACATTTTTCATCCTTTAGATATCCCATTTTTAACTTCCACGAACTCTAGCTAAAATGTTAACATCTAGTTACTAATGTTATTGTATTGAACCAAAGTGCAAAAATGCATCCGTATTTAAAAACCTGCATCGAAATATTTTCATTGGTTCAAATGTGAATGTGAACCAGAGTTGTCAATGCATAATATTCTAAAAACCACAAGAGATAAAGAGATTTTCAAATTCCTCACAAGTTTTTGAAACAAAATTCTTTTGAAATTAGCATTTATTTATTATTATCTAGTCATTTTCGGATATTCTCTTTCCTTCAGGCTTTAAAAATAGTTTTTTTTTTAAACTTGCTACGAATCAAAACTAAATTTAGTGTATTCTTACAATTATTGTAAATATTATTTTTCGATATGGTTGGATAATCAAGAAATGGCCAGAATCCCCGCATTATAAAATATTATTTAATTATTGAAGACAATATTAGCGATTCCTAAACGAAAATTTGAAACAGAAAAAGATACGGTCACATCTAGGACTTGAACTCTTGCCGGGGCACCGCTTTACCTTCTTCTTCTTCGATGGCGCTACAGCCCATATCGAGCTTTGGCCTCCTGCAACAGTCGCCTCCAACTCCTCCTGTCCTCAGCGGCTGACTTCCAGTTTGTCACCTGGAGAAGCTGTGCTGCATCCCCTCTTACCTCAACTTCCCACCTCAGTCTGGGTCTCCCCACTTTTCTCTTTCCACCTGGGTGACCAGTCAGAATTCTTTTTGACCGCTCTACCAACTGAGCTAATGGGACCCTATCTCCTTCGGTCATATCTTAACTGTATCCATACTTCGAATATGAACTACCAACATTGTCTTCATTTTCTCACCGCACATTTTTATTGGCTGCTATCTTTATGTATGATCGCAAGATTCAACTCGAACTAAATGCAATCTGGACAGTGTCTTAGATAAATATATCTTATTTTAATTATTAATATGCAATATCTATTGACTTTTTCTCCAATTCTAGGATAAATTATTTGAAGTTCAGTAAACTAACTGAGAAAACTATAAATTGAATAATATGTCAAAAAAGAGTCACACAACAAAGAGATACCGCAAACTTGCAAGAAAGTCTAAAAAATGTGCTTGCCATGCGTTATTATTACAGTAATGGAATTCGCTTTTGTAACAGCTCCTATGGTTGTGTCTCTCTTACTCTCATGATTAGAAAAATAATCTAAATGCTGTTAGAAAAAGAAAACACCACGCTTTATATTCAAATCTAGAAATTAACCACAGAAGAATTAAAATGTACACCTCTATGAAACCAAAGATTCAGTGTTTAGACGAAAAAACGTGAGTGTTTTTTTTTTTGTTTATATAAAATTTTTAATATTTTAAAAACTATATGAAAGTGTATTTCATCACTTTTCAAAAACAATGTGTTAGTTTTCGGATACATTCAAAATTATTCCATTTATTTGGATTTCATTGCAAAGCGGAAATATCCTACCTTCTGACAGAATATGCTCGATGCCTGAGGGGTTGAATTAATTGCCCTATGATTGTGATACCTTATGAAAGCGATGGGAAAGCAGGTGAAAACCCTTGCAAGAGTTATGGCCACCTTTAGGTGTATAAATAAAAATAAATACCTCCGCTTTTATTGGTTTCCCGCTGTACATTTAAAAAAAATGCTTTGAGCGATTTCCGGGCTTTCGATTTTGGATTCGGCCGCGCTCATTCTAGAAATCATACCTCAGAATATTAATAACATAAACTGCTTACTGATTAAACTTACATAAACTTATTTTATAAAAAAAAAAAATTAAATCGTTAATTCAATAAATTTGTGAATGCTGTACTTACTTGTGACAATAAAATACTATTATTTCTGTAAGCTGTGGTCCACTGGAAGAGTCTATAGTAACCGACATGAAAAAATCCTATTTTTAACATGTAAATAGCAGTAGCGTCTGTGGCTTTTCAGTGAGCTAGAGTGATAAGATGTGTAAATTAATTATTAATGATGTTGTAGCTAATTTTTTGTTGTTGTTTTTTTTCAAAAATTCAATTTTGTTGCATCCTGAAAATCTTTATACAAAAAATGAAATTTTTGAACCAAAAGCTACAATATCAATGTTATATTTTTCAATCTTACTACCCTAGCTCACTGAAAAGTCACAGACCGCCAACGGTAAACAGATGTTCAATGTGGTTCCATGATATTTCATCAAAATGAAAAAGTGATATAGTCATTAAAAGTCATGAAACAAAAACTAGGTTTAATAGTAACCTATGTAACCTATTTAACCTAGTTTTTGTTTCATCACTTTTCATGACTTTATATCACTTTTTGGAGGTGTGTTGAATTGTCATTTTGATGACATACCCGGTCACCGTTCAAATTATAGAACACAATTCATAAAGGCAATTTAGACTACACTGTAATATCCAATAATACACGTACGATAGTGCTCAAGGGCATAAGCGGTTGAATCAGAATTTGAGTAGTTTTTACTCAAGGACATTAGGGGTTCTACCTAAATTTGGGTGGCTTTCGCTCAAGGGCATTAGCGGTTCTACCTAAATTTGGGTAGCTACATTGCTCGAGTGCTTATATGTAAAACTGCAACGTTTCCCCTATCAGCATCTTAGCTTAGGCCTCCAAACACTCTTGATATTGATAGATGTATTAGTATTTATTTTGTGATGTTTTTAGGGTGGAGAAGTTTGCCCGCGAGTCGGCGAGACGCAGTGCCAGAGAACTGGGGTCGGGGCGCACGGAGCAGGGCACCCGACAGGCGCGGAGGGAGCGTCAGGCCACCCACGTCAGGCAGGCCGAGCACAGGATCAACCTGAGGTAAACACTGCCCACCCGGCGATAGCCTTGCAACATCTAAAGAGTCGGATAAACTAATAATTACTACATAATATGTTTTTAATAAAATTTCTTAAACATTACAAATTTAAAATTTAATAAGTATGTTGGCGCAACCATATGAATCTTCAAATATGATTTAAGATTTTCACGGCCAAAAGTATTTTTGTTATTTGTTTTTGGGGTGTTATGCCGTGTTGCGCTAACTCCTTCTTTAGCCAACGTTTCGGACAGCATTGCAGTGTCCATCATCAGGGCAGATGTGTTATTTGAGGTTGTGGTGAAATGTGAGCTTATGTATGAGGTTGTGATACCTGGGTTGCCTGCTCCAACCCTCTGAGCTTACATTAACGTATCATTTTTTTTTTTTTTTTTTAAATTTAAAGTAGTTTTCTTCGTTTAGCTCTGGTGTAGCCGTCAATTACCGGATACCAGGAACTATTGAGCTTAGCTCCATCGTCTCTATTAATGTTTACAGGATTTTTATGAATTTCAATGGCCTCCGTAATCAGCCGTGCTCTATAAGTTTTGGGTCTCCCCAGGACTTCAGGAACAATTCCAAAGTAATGCCCGGTGTCAATCAAATGCTCGGCAATTGCCGATTTGTCAGGGTGGCCGAGTTTACAAGCTCTGAAGTGTTCTGAAATCCTTTTGGAGATAGTCCGCTCTGTCTGGCCTACATAGACCTTGTCACATCCGGAACAGCTGAGTTTATACACTCCATCTGTTTCCAGAGGAAACTTAGTCTTTGCAGACCTCAGTAAGTCCTGTATCTTTGTCGTTGTTCCTGCTTGCACACTGCGGTTGTAAACTGTGCGCCCTATAACTTAAGTATAGACTTATGGAATTCAGTCCTTTATTATTAAGTACATATATGTACCTATCATACACAATTCATCCAAATTTTGATTGTTCTAAAACGGGAATAACTCCCATGTAGTTGGACAGACAAAACCTTTTACAAATCTATAATATGTATATTATCCTGTACTAAATAAATAAATAAAATATGACATATGTCTGTCAGTATTAAAATTTTGCAAAGGTTAAAATTCTAATGTTTAAAATAAATTACACACTCACTCGAGAGTGTAACTGACATTGAGTAAAAAGTTACTGACTGAAGTTATTATTTTCTCATTCCAGATCTCTCTCCCTGAATGAGGCTGCTGCCGCTCGCTCCAACACTTTTGACCGCACCCCCACGGAGTTCATAGGCCTCATCAACCCGTACCGCGAGGCCCAGCAGCGGGACTATATCCCAAAGGACGCCCCCCCACCGTACCGCGAACGCGACACCATCAACCGCGAGGCCTTCGAATCCATCCGCGAACACCTCCACAAAGAAAACTCCAAGAATTCCTTATCGACTTGCCACGAACCAAAAGACGTAAAGATATCGAATAAGGAAGAAAGACGCATGACCAGCAGAGAGATAAGCAGTCATTCGTTGAGGGAGCAGACTTCTAAATCGTCATCGAGAGAGGCATCCAAACTGACACGTGAGAATGTGCGTGATTTTGGCGCCGGACGAGACGCAATCTACGAGAATGAAGGAGGTCTCAGGGGGAGTATGCCGGCCGAGGTGTTTGTCCCCGACGCAGGGAATCGTGTGCACTCTATGAAGAAGTCCAACTCGGCCAATAAGATCGGGTCGGCAGCCTCCGGGGAGAAGCGGAAGTTCTACTGTCGGGAGTGGGCTTTTCAGAAGTTGGCCCATTGTCTGGAGCAGAGGCCAGTCAGTAAGACTTGCGGCGCTTTGATTCTCGGTTAGTATATTTACTTTTTATTTCAACGTCCATCCAAGTGTCCATCCTGTGTTAATCTTTCCCCCCATTATCTTATAACGACAAATAGTATTATGTGAAAATTAGAATGGGTTCTGAGGTTTCGAAATCTCTTTATCATGAAAAAGGTCTTTATTATGTAGAATCACCCAGACACCCTGTACATACAGTTTCAAAATAATTCTCAATACAGGTTGTTTCATAGAATTTTAACAATTCATCAAATTTAAACATTAGTTTTCAAGTTCTGTGAAATTCTGTTTTTCTATCATCATGGGCCAGTTGCTTCACAGAACTGAAATAAAAACAGAACTTGAAAATTAACTATGAATTTAAAGAATCGTTCAAATTCTCTGAAACAACCCATCCTTAGTCATTCAAAAACTTCTTTTATTTTTGGAATAACTTAATGAGTATAACCTCAAATTGGAATATTTAATCATGGAAGACAATGTTAGCGACTCTCAAATGAAAATTTGAAACAGAAAAAGATTCACTCGCATCTAGAGAAATACATAAAGATAGCAGCCTATAAAAATATGCGTTAAGAAAATGTTGGTAAGTCGAAGTATGATTCAGTTAAATATGACCTATGGGGATAGGTTCGAATTAGCCGGTAGATCAGTGGTAGAGCAAACCCTCGGCAAGACCGAGATCCTGGATTCATTTCCTAGATGCAACCGAATCTTTCTCTAATTTTTCTGTTTCAAATTTTCGTTTGAGAGTCACTAATATTATCATCATTGGTTTAAAAAAACAACTTATTTTTTTGTGTACCTATTGTCTTGTCCTGGTTAATTTGAGAATTCATCTATATATCAACATTTAAAAGGTTTCTGTCTTCCATGTTAATGCCTTGTTTAATATCGAGTTTTTTTTATACTTTACAGAGAATAGAGAAAACCTGTACAGTTAAACTGAAACTCTCTTATAATGTTTTCCAAGGGACCGATAAACAAAACTTCTTAATCATTCAAACTAGTTAAGTGGGTTTCACTATTTAAGTTAGCATATATATGATGCAGTTTTAATGTGTATTTTGAACTGGCAGGCGATGCGGGCAGCGGGAAGACGGCCCTCTGCAAGGAGCTGTCCACTCCGGGATCCGGACCCTCGGCTCGACAGCAGAGGGCGCTGCAGAGGAGAATGATCGCCAGGCATTTCTTACAGGTTAAAACATTATATTGTTTGTCCAACCTAACTCATATTTCTCTTTCATTTAAGACTAGGTACTTTTTAAATAATACTAGACATTATAATTACGATATATTATAACTATCATTTTATTTATTTATTGAACGCCGTATGGCTTTTACCTATAATACCTAAGGACATAAAATAAATATAATTTGATCAATAGATACAATAAATTGATCAACTACATTTTGCGCATCCAGAGTCTTAACTCTGCTTGGTTTACAATGGTTTACATTTCACCAAATGAAACAGTTCAATTTGAAGTCATAAAATGTATTAAAGCGAACTTATATTGGAGTATTGTTGAGCTAAATATATCTACAACGTCTGAGTATGTTTCCCAAATTTTGGATTTGTCTCATAGGTAATACTGCAAAGTTGTAGCAGAATTGCTACAATAGTAACTGTCCTGCAAGGAACATGGAACGAAATTAAATATAGCAACCCCGGGGTATTTAATAAAAAATTAATAATTTTAAACAAACACATTAAATCGCAAATAATTCTTCGTTCGGATAATTTTAATTAATTAATAAAGAAGGTAGCCGTAATCTAGGCATTCTCTAGGAATACCTATTCTAAAATTTATGCAAATGTGAATGGTAGCAGAAGTCGGGGATGCCTGAGGAAGACATGGCATGACCAAGTGATCAGATACTTGAGTTGGGCCATGTCAAGAGAATAATAGAAGAGTATGTATGAATGTGAATGAGGCAAGAAGTGTGTGCCAAGACCGAGTTGTTTGGCGGTCCATCCTCTCTGCCTATCACTGCGTGATGGTTAGTTAGTTGAGAATTTATTCTGGATTCTTTCAATGGTGTGTGATTGAACTTCATAATTTGGAGACCAAACTGTGGAATTATACTCGATATGACTCCTTATACATATACAATATTTTGATAGTGTAGATACTGTGAAAATCATTAGATAATCTTAAAATAAAACCTAACATTTTCAAAGCTTTGTTGGATATGATTTCTATATGCTTTATAAAATTGAGTTTCATGTCGAACCGTATACCCAAGTCATTGATTTCCGAGACGGAAACTATAATAGAATAATCAGAAATTATAGGAATCCTTATTCGGTAAAACTTCATTATTTGACATTTGTTTATATTGACTTGCAAGTCAAGCCATGCATAAAGGGTATTTATAAGTCAAAAACAATTATTTTTCAAGGGAGCGATTTCAAATTTATGAACTGTGTGATAACTTGTATTGGATGATTGCATTGCCTATTTTTAATTGAAATGTATTTTTTGAGATTTTTATTTTGATACCATGTGAAGATATTGTTCCAGAGATTGAAAAAAATCTAAAATTTTTTTTTTTTGACTTATCCTTTCTATACCTATGATAGATATATGGTTTATTTTTTCAAATGTATCTGGCTTTCACCCTTTGAGGGTGTTCTATATATTATGGAGAGAGGGAAGTTGAATTTATATATTAATTTTGTTTAAATTAGCAAATTTAAAAATTGTATGGAAGATTTAAATTCCGACGTCAGTCTTAAGTCGGCTGACGCGAAGTAGGCCTGCGACACGATCGTCGCAGGCTTAGTACAGGTTGGAGATAGCGGACGCAGCGTTTATATAGGCACCTTCATATAGAGCGGTCCCGACAGTTCTGAAAATTGTGGAAGGCCGGCGTGTTTTTGACTTATGTCTCGAAGTTTCTATTCTGCATAGATTACTGGTAACGTACGTGTCTAGTTCGATCAAATAATATTCGATTTTCTGTATGGTTTTCTGATTCGGTATGCTGAGTTACTATGTAGAAATTTTTATTAAAATATTTTAATTATTTTCAAAGGCATAGCAATTTAAAGAAATGTGTTAATTATAAAAAAATTGGACGTTTTCTAAATTCGTTTATTATTATTTATAATGATTATTTGTTGGAAACTATTAAATCTCTGTGACCGAAATAAATGTTTGTTAAATGTCCCCAGGGTCAGAATGAGACCAGTCTGGCGATGGGAGAATTCATCCGGACCCTGGTAATGCAGATCCTCAACAACTCCTCGGAGCACCGCAAGAGCATGCAGGCCACCATACCTGAAGAAGACAAAGGTAAGGACGCTTGCCAATTGCAATACCTAATATATGTAGTTATTTTTTTGCTGGCAAGACTAAACCAACTTACAAACAAATGCTAGTCCAACTTAGACATTTAAATTAAATTAGACAAACAGTGAAAGGGGAACAAACTTACTTGCGCGTAGGCGTGACTATCCCACTTTCGGTGATTTTTCAATAAATGAATCTGACAGTATACAGGCAACTCGCATTGTAAATATCATCATTCAGTCCTCAAATATAAAATCTGCTTACGAATTACTAGACCTTTTTACAACGGCGCGCAGATTGCTGGCTGCGTAACAAACTTAACTACATAAATACTAAATCGGGTAAACAAAAGTTCTACTTTCCAAAATTTTATATTTTTTTACACTATTTAGTTAGACATTTTTACAAATGTGCAATAATTTAGTCACCTCAATCAATATTTGTGTCTCTGTGCCAGGCGATTCGTTTGAGAAAAATCATTCAGACCCTGCGCAGAAAAGTCCCACAATGGACAGCTCTGCAAACCGTTGCCGTACTTTAGCGAACTTTACTTTTCTGCATATGGTCTGGTTATTTCAATGTGCGCTCTTTAGTGGTCAATGTACGACTCCTGGTGCCGAAAATATGGTCGCTTGGTTTGCCTCCAGCTCATTGAAAAGATACCCAGATTTCATCTTAGGGCAAGTCTACTAATTTGGATGTCTTGTATATAGTCCAACATTACATCAAGTTGATATTATATTCAACAGAATAACCTTGGGCACCTTTTCATGATGATCACTGTTCCTTTCGACAGTTAAAGACCAATACAAGAGATGTAATAAAGCACTTTGCAACACAAAGCAATAGAAATTCTACTAATGTGTACCTTACTTTATCCCCAGGTGATGCGTCATTGCCGTCTGCGCCCCCCTTGGAGGGAGGGGAGGACCGAGGGAGGAGGCCCCGTGGCACCATGGAGAGGATACACGAGCGGGAGCAGTACGATGACATGCTGGCAGACATTGTAGAGGAACGACTCAAGGTAGGCTCTACTGCTAGAAACTAGGATAGAAAGATGTCAAGTCTCCGAACGTTGCTATCTCACATGAACCAAACCAACACCAGTTGGACAGATGTTGACTTTTCCAAATTAAGATTTTGTTTGTGGTTTCAATCATTTTCATTTTTTCTTACAGGTGTCTCTATCCATCGAAGACAAGCAAGAGTTGCCGGCGCGAGTTAACAACACCAACCCATTCCTACCCAATTTCCAAAGCCCCAATGAAAGGGAGCAGAAACTTTACGAGAACCACGAAAACCTCTTCCTCAGAAATCTCTCTCAACAACCCAAAGATGCCAGGAACTCTAGACTCTTCAGACAACAGAGCGAACCCCCTCTTCAAGACAAGAAATCTGCCGTACTACAAAAGAGCTTATCTACAGACTCTAAGAATGCTCCGGAAACACGACCACGAAGAAATTCCTCCGAAATGGACATGGATCATAAAAATTTCGACGCTTTCCGAGGTTTGGAAGATGCAAAATTAAGTTCTGCAAGTAAATCACTGTTCAAAGAAATCTTAGAGGCTGACGAAGATAAGAGAAAAGAGGGGGAAAGGAAAAATAGTGACGGGATCGATATCAAAAATACTCCACTTAGCCCGGGAGGGAATAACACCCCAGGCACTGCCGCTAAAATATCCCGGATTCCAGTGGCCAGCTTCAAATATCCCAACATGTCCGTTCTGAGCTCAGCTGAGAATTCCCCTTCTAAAAGTCGCGTTTATAGAGAATCCGAAAGAAACTCTGCCAGCGATAATTCTGATAATAAAGAATCGTCAAAAGGCAGCAGCAACAAGGTGCACGCTATCGAACTCGTAAAGAAAGAAGATAGTGATGACCAAAGAGTCACAATTGAAGACGAACTCCCGGAGTATCAGAATGTGTTGAAACCGCCGAGTTGTCCAAAAGAATTGAGTCCAAAGATTGGTCGAATCGAAGATTTCAGCATGACTGACTATAGAAACATTGGCGAAACAATCCTAAACAGTCCTGATTTCGATCCTACTTTCGGCATGCAAAAATTAAGCTTCGGCGATAAGATTCTAACCGCTTCTAGTCCTATGAAGAATCTCAATCAATCGGACGACGTGCCTCCTCCGATTCCTAGTCTCCCGATTAATCCTAGGACCTTGATAGCGAATTGTTACTATGAAAAGCTGCTTTCTGAGCCTGAGATCCAGCAGGCATTACTGCCGCAGAATTTGGAAAAGAACCCAGACGATTGTTTTAAGAAAGCAATCCTATTTCCACTTTTAGAAATTGACCCGCCGAAGCAATGCCTATTTTTACTTGTGGATTCAATCGACGAGACTCCTCTTACAGGGTCTTCGATGACCAGTTCGACTCTGACTAAAGACAGGGAGAAGACTGGTTCGGATTCTGGTAATTTGGCAATTAGGAGCACAAACAGTTCAAAGACCATTGCCGAGCTTCTAGCTAACCACCATCACCTGTTCCCTCAGTGGTTGCTGCTGGTTTGCACGGCCAGGAAGCAGTCCAAATATCTCACCAAGATGTTCACAGGTAAAATGTTTTAAATTATTACTGAAAATATTCAAAAGTAATTCTTTCCGTTATGATATATGTACACAAAACTATCCCCCATATATATTCCTTTCACTGGAACCAGATTTATTTATTCTTATGTTTTGACTCTGGAACACCGATCGACAAGAATTTTTTCCTGCCACAAACCGATGGTGCACTGGCGACATTGGAATTTCGCCTTAACTGGAATTTTATGATACGCGATTTGAACCTCTATACCGTGAGAAATTGTATTAAAAAATATATCAAACACTTTAAAATTCATTTTTGATTTCACGCATCTAGCCCCCCGAAAAGTTCACAAAATAAATTATTTAACTTACAAAAAATAAAATATTAGAATATTTTAAAAGGTGTTGGTCTTTATTTCTTTTGATTATTTTTTTCGTGTAAGTTATTCAGGTTTAGTCAGAAATAACAAAACCAGTGTTCATAAAAATATATTTTTTTTTACAATTGTTTCCCAAACAGGAGATTTTTAATTTTTTTTTTAGATAATGTAAGCTTTTCTGGGAAAACGTCTTACGACATAAACATGAAATATATATCAATAATAAGATACATTAGGTAAACAGAAAACAATCAGAAAAAAAAAAAAAAAAAAACAAAAACAAAACTCATCCCAGATAATTATTGCGCCATTCTGCAAATTTTTGGCCAGTGTTCAAGGGTATCTGAGGATTTTCTGATCCAGTGTTTCAGAGGTTAAAATAATTGTTGCTAATGGGGGGTGTAACTGCCTGAGGTTAATCCATCTGGAAGAATTATTTATGTTTTTATTGAGAGCATGTTGCCACTTTTGTCATGCTCGTCAAGCTTTTTGATTGAAAAATCCTCTAATTGATGATGTAGTCCTGTAGTCCTGTAGTCCTGTAGTCCTGTAGTTTGTCCTTTTATCACTAATTTATGTGTTGTGTAAACTGTCTCTTGTAAATTAAAATGCTTCTATTGATATTTTCAGGTTTCCGAAAGATCTCTCTGGACGACCTCCGCCGGGGCCACGTGACCCTGGATGTGCAGCGCTACATCCTGGGCCGCCTGGACTCTGAGCCGCGTCTCGGCCAGCACGTGTCGAGGGACGCGGCGCAGGCTCTTGACCACCTGCGCATCAAGTCCAACGGCTGCTTCCTCTACCTGGAGCGCGTTCTGGACGGCCTTGCCGACGGCTCCGTGGCCCTCCGGGAGATCCGCGAGATCCCTGGCACCCTCAATGGCCTTTACATGTGGCTCTGCCAGCGACTGTTTCACGGCAGGAAGTTTGCAAAGGTTAGATTATTTCATTTTTTTAATTTGGATTGCCACAAGGCCCTCATTTAGTACCTGTTTTAATGAGAAATCTATGAGATGGCTGAAACGTGGAGCGGGCTGTACATATAACTGCCAGATACTATTTCATGGCTGGAAGTTTGCCAAGGGTAGATTGTTGCATGAAAGGCCTCCTGTAAATTGGTACCCGTTTTAATGGAAAATCAGTGAAATTGCAGAAAAGTTGAACACACTATATGTTGGTGATTTTGCCAGCAGACCATACCAGGAACTTTGTAAAAGCCAGATTATTTATTTTATTCTCTGAAATGAGGATTGCCACCAACATACCCCAATTGAGGTTGCCATAGCTCCACTGGCTCAAAATAGTTGGAAGCAGAGGGGACAGTTTTCATATATAAAATGGCCTCCATTTGGTACGTGTTGTGATTAGGTTAGCTTTTGCTATGTAATATGGATCGCCCAAAGTAATTTCTGGAACATTAAACAGGCTGTATGTGGTGTCTTTTTTCACAGAAGGTTTGCAATGTTTAGGTTATTCAATTTACTGTCTGAAACTGCTTCCACTATAAAATCGAGGTTGGCCATAAGATGTCCAACTAATACCAGTTTTAATGGAAAATTAACAACTATTGAATAAACATCTCTCATTTGTGTATTTCAGGTCCAACCATTGCTGAATGTTCTCTTGGTCGCGAAATGTGGAGTTGACTCTGAGATGCTTTACCACTGCTTGCTGACCACCAACTACACAATACCTAGGGAGGACTTCAATAAGAGACTTCATTTGTTGCGAAGGTACAGATTGTTCAAATTTTTGGTAAATTAAGACGTACCTTGGAATACATTTTTAAAAATCCTTACCATTCTAATATCCATCTTGATATTTTCAGAATCCTTACGTTGGATCCTCGCACTGGTGTACTGTCCATTTTCCACCACTCGTTCTCAGAGTGGCTGTTGGACGTGAAGCACTGCACGCGGCGCTTTCTCTGCTCGGAGGCGCTGGGCCACGCTGCGCTCGCCATGTACTACACGCTGCGGGCGCGACAGCTCAGCGCCGGAGATGTGCACCGCATGGTGCTACACGCCACGCGACTGGAGCACCACCTCAACAGGTAACACACATGTAAATTCAGAATGTTTCCTGTCTACCCAACAGGGTTTGAACCACTGCAACTTTGAGTGTGCAATCCCAAATTAAGATTACTTCCCAGATAAATTTTAGCTTGACTGCGCCGTTCACTCCACTCGACACGGTCCTGCACAGCATGAAGGGTCTCGGACATTGACATTCCAGATACCTGTCTGATTCTTGGTCAGTTCTTCACATTGGTGATTTTCCTCTGCTTCTTTTGTCTTCTACTTTGTAAGTGACCAAGAGTTTCTTTAGGGTCCACTGATCACATTGGTAAGCAAGATGTTCATAGTATTTCGCAAGAATACGCAAGTAAGTATCTAATACTGATATTTTGTATTCACTACCCAAACAACTTGTCGCCTACAGTTCGTACACGCCGCTACTGAAATCACGATTCCCACGTTGCTTACTCTCACAACTACTGTAGCTGTTTTTTTTGTTGACTGCTTTGTTCCTAGCATTGATCTAAGATTTGTTGATGAAAAGATGATTTCTCATAATCTCTTTACTGATTTCTGATTTTGAGATTAATCTAGCGTAAGGTATTGTAATTTAACATATTTTAAAGGAAAATATTTAAATAGAATGAACACTCAAAATAATCACCCAGAAACAGTGCGATTCGTTCATGAACAACTCATCGCTAGTTGACAACCTGTTATTCCAAAATTGGTCATATCCTGAACATTCATATCAATGTATAGTATATTTGTTGTTTGTGTTCCAGGGACTCCAAGTCCACGATGGAGTCGAGCCTGGGCCCACAGATGGAGAGGTCCATCCTGCTGCCGGGCCTGGACCTGCACACCATCATCCTGCTCTGGCTGCTGGACTCCGGCTGCGATGTGAAGGCATCGCTCAAGATACAGCAGCAGAGGCACCTCATAGGTGAGACAAACAACAGCCAGCTGTTTGATAATATAATTTGACAAGATATTTATTAAAGTGGAACTGTAATTTTTTTATTTAAAAAAGTCATCAATTTAACAGTTAGACAGGTAAAAGTTTCTAAGTTTGTTTGTTAGACTTTTCATAGCAATACCAGGATCAGTGACTTGAATTGTCCAAATACAGTAGAAATAAAATACCTGTTAATTTGACCTTCTGTTAAAATATGGCAGTTAGGCAGACCTGAGGAGTTATTTACTATTTTGGAAAAAGACCTTCTGTTAAAATATGGCAGTTAGGCAGACTTTAGGAGTTATTTACTACTTAGTAAATATTGAATTTGACTAACTCATCATTTGGAGTTAATTGATCATCTTATCGTTGGTTTAAACCTTTTCTAATTAGCATTCTTGTTATTGTTTTCCAGTTCCCGAGGAATCTGTGGTTCCCGCCTCTTCGGTCCCCGAATTCCTGTCGGGGCTGGAGTGCCCCACGCTGCCCCGCGACGGCCGTGTGCTACGAGCCCTGCTGGAGATGGGGGCCCAGTTGGAAACTGCCCCGCCGCAGCCCAACATCATCGGAGAGAGCCAGGTAATTAATGCTTCTTCAAATAATGTCGCTTTCTTACCTCACTGACATCTCGTGTCCACCCGACAGCTAATTCCCAGGTCCCAGACAGGACAATGAAATCAATTTTAATTTTTATGTGATTACCGCACCATAGTCCCAACTGCTGGGAGCCATTGGGACTAGTATTGATTTATTTACTATTTTTATACACCCATGGGGATTTTGCGTTGCATATATTGAAATTTTTAGCAGTCCACAATGGAGTGCTGGTACCCACCCTGATGAACGGAAGTGAGGCATGGAACTTGCAGAGAAAGGATGAAAGTAGACTGAATGCTGGAGAAATGAGATCCCTGAAGCGTATGTGTGGTAAAACCATGTATGATCGTGTGAGAAATATGGAGATCCGCAAAGAATGCAAGGCTGATGTAATGAGTAAGATCAAGAAAGGGATGCTTAGATGGTTTGGGCGTGTAGAGCGAATCAGCGAAGAAAGGAGTGTAAGGAGAATATACGATGCAAATGTGAATGGTAGCAGAAGTCGGGGACGCCCGAGAAAGACATGGCACGACCAAGTGAATCAGATACTTGAGTTGGGCCATGTCAAGAGCAGTGGCTGGTCGCATAGTACGTTCGTGTGCAGCACTATCTAAATTGTAATGGCTAAAATTAATTTATAATATCTTACTGAAGACTATAAAATCTATAAAAAAAATCATTTAAAAATATTACTTACCAATACAATGCAATGAATATTATCAGGGAGAGCGATTTTAATCTCTCCAAGTATAAAGTATGGCTGCTGCGCGGCGCTCGAATCGGGAGCGCGTCAATCTAGCCATTTGTACCAGGAATTAGCTGATTCTCTTGTGACACGCCGCCGACATAACCCGATCATTGCCGAAGATTACCGATCGATGAACCTTGACCCGATAAGTTTTTAGATTCTCACGGCCAAAAGCATTTTTGCTGTTTGTTTTTGGGGTGTTATGCCGTGTTGCGCTAACTCCTTCTTTAGCCGACGTTTCGGACAGCGTTGCAGTGTCCATCATCAGGGCAGATCCGGTAGATCCGAAGATGTGTAAATTTTCAGGCCACAAATAAATAAGCACAAACTCGACAACCAAAATTTACACATCTTCGGATCTACCGGATCTGCCCTGATGATGGACACTGCAACGCTGTCCGAAACGTCAGCTAAAGAAGGAGTTAGCGCAACACGGCATAACACCCCAAAAACAAACAACAAAAAAAAACCTTGACCTGAGGTTACGCGAATACATCCGAAGTTCGTCGAACTTCGAACTTCATCGATAGTGGACAATAGATCACAGATCAGCTAGCGTCGTTATCGCGAGCCGTTACGTAATTATTGTCATTGTTTTGGTATTGATTTATCGAGTAATTTGATCAAGCTAAATACTGAACTTAATCCTTTTAATTTGTAACTTTATAAGAAATAAAAATGAGTGTAATCAGTGTCGAATATATAAGAAATAATAACAGTTTGTTTGAAAATAAATTATTAATTATAATATTAATTGAAAAATGCATTAAGACAGTTTGTGATTCCATAGACCGAACAGCAAAAAGAAATAAAACGGTGAATTATGCAACTTGCATCGAAGTATGTGATATTATCTTACAACAGATCAAAGACAGATTCGAGTTTCCTAACCATTTATTAGCATCAAAATTATTTGATTGTGAACACTTTACTCAATATAAAGAAAACTTTCCTCAAAGTAATTTCAATGAAACAGTGAACACGTACATCTTTTTAGATAAATTTAAATTGAAAAATGAACTATGTGCTATATACGGGAGAGATGATTTGAATCCTATAATTTCTATACCCGCTATATCCGATTTTTTGACAAAATGATCTGAGTATGACATCTTGTTCACATTTTTGCGAGCAACAAGAGGAGCCTAAAATTGAGTTTCAAAACCCTCCTTTTCGCGACCAAAAACCATGTTTAAACTGCGAGTGAGAAACAAATCCGCTATATCATACAGAAAGTTACTATCAAAACCCGCTATATCGGATTCAACGAATCACAAGCAGTTATTTTGCCCAAATACAATATGGCCGCCGCTCTGACGCCACGCTCGTGTGTCAAAATGATCTACGCGTGAGTTTCTAAACCCGCCATGTCGGCTCAGTTGACTTTCAAAATCACGAAGTGAGTATCAAAATCCGCTATATCCATTTTATTTATCGAAATTACTTAATTATTGCTAGACATATATAGAAAAATAAATGCTTTTCGAAATTGTATTACTCCAATTCATTATATAAAAAATTGTAATGCATTTACTTATGTACGCTAGAGATGTGACAGTTTTTTGCGGTTTTCTCCAAATCAATGAAAGTTGATATAGCGGGTATAGAAATTACACGACTCATTTCTCTAACGCCGATGGTGCAGTGGCAATATTGCAACTTTTTTATAAAAATAATTTAGTCAAGTCGTTTTCGGAGTGTGTGAAGCTTTTAAAAATAATATGTACAATACCTATGACATCTGTGGAAAGCGAAAGGTGTTTTTCTACCCTAAAACGAATTAAATCATTCTTGCGAAACACGATGAGTTAAGATCGTTTGAATGCTTTATCTGTACTTAGTATTGAAAAAAAATTTTTGCAAACAATCCCAAATTTCACTTCAAAAGTGATAGAAGTTTTTGCTCTTCACAAACAACGTAGAATAGACCTTATCTACAAATCAGGTAGGCGGAATAATTATTTTTACCCATAATCTTTTTGTCATATTGTTTTTATTTTGGATTGTCAGTGAACCACCACCTTTTTAGGGCAGCGGCCGCCACTGGTCAAGAGTCAGAATAATAGAAGACGATGTATGAATGTAAATGAGGCAAGGAGTGTGTGCCAAGACTGTCGGTCAAGTTGTTTGGCGGTCCGTCCTCTCTGCCTACCCCTGCGGAGGAAACGGCGTGATGGTTAATTAGTTAGTTGGGATTTTGCATTGCAAATTGAAAATTGAAAAATTGAAATTTTTACAATTTTGTAAACATTGGTTGCAAAAAATAATTTCTTGCATTACAATGGACTCGCAAGCTGGAAGTCGTGAGTTCAAATCTCGGCATGCGCAAGTAAATTGTATTTGATTTGTGATATTTCACAAATTACTCATTTAATATTATACATATAGCATATTTGCGGCACATTCCAGAGTGGAAGATTCTCTCAGTATCGCCCTGGTGTAAGACCACCATTCAGAATTGAAACGTCGCTTGAAATGGCTTTGGCCGTGTTTAGTGACCAGATCTGAATTACCACTTATTACGTACTTCCCCACTTTCCTCTTGCCCATCTCCTTCCCCTCCTCACTACCTTCAGCCTCACAAAATATCACAATTGGGGATGCCATAGTCTCACTGGCTCCAGATGGTTGAGAGCAGTTGAGGCTCTTGTGCGTTTTCACATTAAAAAAAAAATTGATAAAAAAATTTAAGTTTTGACTGAAGGGGTAGGGAAGGAGAGGAGATGTGAAAGAGGAAGGTTGAGAAGTACCTGACTATTCAGATCTGGTTATCAAACACGGCTAAAGCCATTTCAAGCAACGTTTCGATTCTCAGTGGTAGTGTTTTGCCAGAGCGATACTGAGAGAATCTACCCCTTTGTCATTTCTGATTATTTGTTTATGATAGATGTAAATTTCAATATTAGAAAATGTGTTATCAATTTCACCCAAGGTAAATAAAACTTCAAATGCGCACACTCTCCCACAATACACTTCTATCAAATTATCTCTTCAGTGCTTGTGCCCTTTTTGAGGTTAAATACATTCTATTATCATGTAAACATTAGATTAATGAGATGGTACTTTGCTCTAGAAAGTTATGGCTTCTTCAACAGCTCTACAGTTACTATTTAAAGACAGATAAAGTTTACTAAAGACAACAATGTCTGTACAGTTTGTGAGTTCAATTAATAATCCTCTTTTAGATATTAAAATAACATTGTTGATTTGAGCATTGTGCTTTTTAAGGGATATTGTAAATAAAAGTTTTGTTGTGACAGTTTGGATTGGAAATGGGCAGTTGCAAAAGATGTTGTCAAAAAACTGATTGTAATCAAATGATCGTAAGCATATAATAGTGTCTGTGCGCCGTGCTAAAATCAAAAGATTTGATATAATTTACATGTAATCAATTTTATATGATGAGATAATATACAATACTTCCATACTGAACAATAAATTTTAATACTTGTCGTTATATCATATTAAATCCTGATTTTACAGAGTTAAATGGTAATTACGATCGAATGGTAATTTACGATCAAATGATAATATGATCTTTTTACATACAATCTTTTGCATACAATTTTTTTTTCTTACGATCTAAATGTCGGTTACTATTTTGAAGATACAAGGTTCGATGAACTTAGATTTGCTTTCCAAGTGTCATTTTCAAAATTGGAGATAATTTTGTGAAAAATTCAGAAAAGTGATAAAGTACCTACATATTATGATACCTACCTATTATGGTACCTACATATTATGGTACCTATAATAATGTTTTGAAATTCAACATTTTCAAAATTGGAATCTATTGGTCACGAATTCAGACTATTCTGTGATTTGACAAGTGATAAATACCTACCTATAATAATGTTTTGAAATTCAACATTTTCAAAATTGGAATCTATTGGTCACGAATTCAGACTATTCTGTGATTTGACAAGTGATAAATACCTACCTATAATAATGTTTTGAAATTCAACATTTTCAAAATTGGAATCTATTGGTCACGAATTCAGACTATTCTGTGATTTGACAAGTGATAAAGTACCTACCTATAATAATGTTTTGAAATTCGACATTTTCAAAATTGGAACCTATTGGTCACGAATTCAGACTATTCTGTGATTTGATAAGTGATAAAGTACCTACCTATAATAATGTTTTGAAATTCGACATTTTCAAAATTGGAACCTATTGGTCACGAATTCAGACTATTCTGTGATTTGATAAGTGATAAAGTACCTACCTATAATAATGTTTTGAAATTTGACATTTTCAAAATTGGAACCTATTGGTCACGAATTCAGACTATTCTGTGATTTGTCACGGGTCTGCGCTAGTTTGCTATAACTTTTAAATATATTTTTTTTCCGTTTGGCATTTTGTTTTCAACATATTTTCTAAAACTTTACACAAATTTCATAAAAAATGTGGTGCCCTTTCTTATCGGAGGTTAGCTATCATCAGGGCAATCTTCACTCTGCAGGCCGCAGTCCAGAATTACCCAAACATTGGGTCAAACATACAAAATGGGATAATAATGTATTTATAATAAGGTCTCAATGGATGGATGTTGCTGAAAGGATGCTATAATTGCAGATATCCCTGGAGCAGCTGCTGATGCTGGAGGCTGAGGAAGAACAGGAAGAAGACTTGGATGCGCTGCAGTGCCTGGAGCTGTTTGAAGTGGACGCCGCGCTGGGCCGGGCTCCGGTGCACACCCTGGCGCAGCACGGCGAGCCCGATGCCATGGCGCAGGCCTTGCAGGTATGGCAAAAGTACCGAGTCAATACCATAAATAACATTGACATTCGATTCAAGATAAATGCAGTGTTTACAAATGTATTTCAAAATATAGTATTGGTTTTGAAAGCAGTTGGAAGACTCTTTTCAGATTTTTAGTATAATTTAATAAAAATTATTATTTATTTTCGCTTTTACCCTTTTTATTGAAGGTGAATACAAATTTAACATTTAAAAAAAAAAAACTACAGTTACATGAAATAGACAAACTTACAGCAAATAGGTGTAGAATATACAACATAAACTTAACATAGATAAAATTGACCGGTCAGTGGTTAAGTTGGCATCGCATTTGGGTCCCACCCAGGCGTTCCTCGGCTGGCTAAGTCCTCCATCACAACACAAGCAACATTTTCCGCTTACTGTGGTGGTAATAGGAGATTTTCAAATATTGTCAGATTAATCATAATCCGGGAATATTTGTCTTTCTTTTTATGATTATTTTTTTTAAATCATCATATGTGGTTAAAAATATAAAAAATTTGATAAAGTTTTTAATGTCACTTACCAATTGTCTTTTATTGTGTAAACCTGTAATTACTGCTTTACACGAAACTATAAAACATATTTAATTAGCCAAAGGTATTATAAAAATTATTGACACTTATAAAAATGTTTTAAAAAACTTTTCACCTTGTAGTTTTTCTCTTTCTAATACAAAATCATGTATCTCACTTTAATACAAAATGAGTTGGCATGAATAGTCTGTATCAGGCAGGAAGACAAGTAAAAAGACTCTACCGGGTGTTTGACATCTGGTAGAAATATCTCCCAAAAAGACTATGGATGTTTGACATCTGATAGAAATATCTCAAAAAAGACTGTACGGGTGTTTGACGTCTGGGAGAAATACCTCCCAAAATTGTTCTTCGTTTCAATATTGAAATGGAAATTAACCTTTTGAATAATTCCAGTCATATATCTCTGCGGGTGGCACCCTGACTACCCCGCTGCTGGACACGCCAGACCGCGCCGGCCACACGGCACTGCAGCTGGCGGCTCGTGCCGGGCGCGCCGTTGCGGCAGCTGCGCTGCTGGACGCTGGTGCTGCAGCCTCACTGCCCGACCCTGAGGGATGGACGCCACTCCGGGCCGCCGCCTGGGCCGGCCACACTCAGGTACTGTCATATTCATCATCATCGGGTCTACATTTTAAATACACATTCATAGACGGTGTCTGGAAACTCGTAGTACATTGGAGGGGACCCACCCTTTCCCGACGGCTGTGTGAGGAAACTGATTGTTTAACCTCCTTAGCCGCACACGTCAGGACTCTAATTTTTTTTTTTGTAAAAAGAAGCTACATTTATTTTAAAACGAATCTAGACCCTCCAATGTCCCTGCATGCATGATTGTTAGTACGAAATAATGTATGCATACTTACATTAATAGTAACACAAAATAAGAACACATATGAAATGTGTTCGCCTGGTGGTTTGGCATCTAAAATTAAATAATAAATAAGGAGCACAAATTTTATAAGTGGAAGTATGATTGAAACATAAAAATATACAAGCCGCGTATCGAGGGCAGTTTACCCCACTATCACGGGGCGGTCCCGGCAAGAATGAGCGTGGCAAGCGGCCTGGCCACAACGATCCCAAGCACCCGCGTCCCTTAGCCAGTTTTCCGAGAGTACCCTCGAAGAAATGTAAATGGGGGGAGGGGGGGGGGAGATACTCCCAAAGACCCTAGGGAATGAAGTGAGCCTCAGGTCACCGGAGGCAGGACGGAAGGGGACCGGGCTCGCGCAAACATTCCCCAGGCCCGCTCATGATGCCGGGGGAGGCACCCGTGGTTCGTGGGACAGCCGCCCCGGATTAATGTCACCTTACTGGATGCAGGAACAGGGTCTATCCGCCCCCGTGGTGGGGAAATGAACAATACAGTACGATAGAGTTCAGTTCGACAACCTATTCATAAACCAATTTGTTAGTAACAAATAAAAAGGCAAATAACAAACGTAGAAAATAAGTTGTGATCAACAACAAATTGACCGTTCATAATAGAAAAAAAAAGAAGGGAAAAAAAGATTAACATAGTATTAAAGAGCTAAAACACAAAAAGAAACAGTATTATCATTATCAACGCGTTCCTAATAAATAAATAAGGCCCAAATTCAAAAGTAAAAGAAAGAATGTGCATAAAAAAAAACAGTGTAAAGAATTGGCAAAAACGGTGTAAAAAGCCAGTATACACAATAAATGAATAAGAAATAATAAAACAAACAAATAAAATAATAAATGCATTGCGATCATGCCATAAGACAAAGAAAGTAAAACCAATGAGTATATAAAAATAAAAATAAAACATAAAGCAATCGCGCATAAACAATATTAAATTTGTTATAAGAGGAGTAACCGTGGAGTGACAGGAACAATACGCTTGGCACCTGAAACAAAGATGATTTTAATCTAAATCAGCAACTCTAAGCACAGGCCATCTCTCTACCCAGGACTTTACAAACTTTTTGAAGCATTCAAAATTTTCTCTGTTCAACACGAGATCGGCATTCCATGCCGGTCTTGTAATCCCTCTCAAGCCATCCAACATTTCCTCTCGGGCATCCTTCATCAACTCGCAGTGCCACAGAATGTGCTCGGCTGTCTGGTTAGTGTCACCACATGAACAGTTCGGATGAGGAGACAAGGCGAGACTATGTAGCCGCCCCCTGAGCTCCCCATGACCGGACACCAATTGCGTCATATAGTGATCCAGTTTTATGTGCGCCCCTTCCATTCTGCTTTTAACTGAAGGGAAGAAAGAGAAAGTCAATCTACCCTTCGTCGACCTATCCCATCGCTCTTGCCATACACTCAGCGTTCTATCTCGCATGGCTTTCAATAAGCCAGGAAGGGACACCGCTCCACCGGGTGTCAGTTCGACTCCCAGGTGGACAGCGGCCTTACCTCTTGTCAATGCCTTTTTTGTCAAAACTTCCCTTATTTCCAAGTCAATCGGCAGTGTACCAGCCAGAACCGGTAATGCATCATTAGCCACAGTCCTATATGCGCCCGAAAGAGCCAACAGGGGAGTCCGTTGGCCCCGCTTGAGGGCCAAGTGGATCAATGCATTATCCAGCCGGTGCTCCCACACAGAAGCTGCATACGAGACATGCGTCACGTAAACACCCCTATATATGAGGCGAAGTGCCGGAGTCCGCAATCCCCACTCAGCCGTTGAGAGCCTTCTCAATTTCAAGAATAGGGCCTGGGCCCTGCTAGAAACGCTCTTGACGTGCGCTAGGAACGAAGAAGATCTATCTAAAGTGACGCCTAAATACCTGGTGCTTTCAACGAAACGAATAGTGGAGCCTCCCATTCTGATGGTAGGGTTTCTGGCACGACTGAGCATACCCTTCATCAAGAGTCCCACGGTCTTATGGGGAGCGAAGTTCAGCCTGTTTCTCTTACCCCATTCAAGAATTTCACGCAGACCCTCTTCTGCTTTACTCTCCACTTCCTTTCTGCTGTCCCCTGAGACCAAAAGAAACTTATCATCTGCGTAGTCCACCGATATGCATCCTTCAGGCAAGGGTAACCTAGAGGAGTCGTCAAAAAGGATGTTCCACAGGTCAGGCCCGAGGACTGACCCTTGTGGACAGCCCATGTTAACGTCACGTATGATGAAAAAATCACCATACATCACAATAACCTTTCTGTTACGTAAATAATCACTAATAATATTGAACAGTAAAGGCGGGCAATTACGACTTTTCAACTTAGTTAAAATCATCGGCCACCACGCATGATCGAAGGCACCCGAGATGTCCAAAAATATTCCAATTACATACTTCTTGGTACAAACCCTCACCCATTCAAGCGCATACTTAATGGCGTGCTCAGTGGACTTACCGGGGATGAACCCAAATTGGCGGTCGCAGGGTGGAGACAGGGTGAGACGGAGCCTATGATAAACTCGTAGTACAAGAGGGAACTGGTGAATCTACATCACAAAGAGAACTCAAAAACCTATTTTAGCTGAGCACGTACACAGCCCTTGCAGAGTTCCCCGCTGCTGCTGTTTTCCTCCGGTTCCCTATGTGAAATAAATAAGGTTTAGGTATTTTACAATAATATTTCATGTAATTTTTCTAATTCCAGGTTGTGGAATTGCTGCTTAAACATGGCTGTGAAGTGGACTGTGTAGATAGTGACCACCGTACTGCACTCAGGTAATTGTTCCCTTAAACATGGCTGTGAAGTAGACTGTGTAGATAGTGACCACCGTACTGCATTCATGTAATAGTTCCTTTAAACATGGCTGTGAAGTGAACTGTGTATATAGTGACCACCGTACTGCACTCAGGTAATTTTTTTTATTTTTTTTTTTTTTATATTTACTCCACACAGGAGGCCCTGAAGAAAATAATTTCCCTCAGGGCCTATGTCATCTTTGGGGATGCTGTGTGGAGGGTCTTTTTGTGGAGAGGAAGGAGTGAACATGGGTCTTGAAGAGTCCCATGTTGTAGGAGGGAGGAAACACAGAGGCCGGCAGTTCGTTCCACAGCCGAGCTGTTGAACTTAAGAACGAATCGTAGAAGCGACCCGTTCTCATGTGACAAGTGTCAACTGTGTACAAATGTTGGGCGCGCGTTTGGCGTGTATCCCGACTACGCACCGGTGCCGAAGGGATCAATGACGCTAGTTCCTCAGAGCATCTTCCATTGTAATACCGATAGAACAAGGACAGCATACCTACCTGACGCCTGTGCTCTAAAGATTGCAGTCCGTTTGTTAAGATTGGGGAATCTATCAAACGGACCGCCCGTTTCTGCACAGAGTCAAGGGTTTTTTTCAGGTATTTAGGGGCTCCAGACCAGAGATGGCTGCCAAATTCGACCGTAGGGCGCACTTGCGATTTGTACAGGGTGAGCAGTTGTGTACTATTAAAGTATCTGCGGGCCCTGTACAGTACGCCCAGCTTCTGAGAGGCCAACTTTACTCTGGCTTCGATGGAGCCCCCGTACCTGAGCTGGTCACTTATAGTTACACCAAGCATATCAATGGAAGGCCTGTTCGGAAGATTGCTTCCGTTGAAGGAGACTAGATTATCATTTGGATCCCTTTTAGACGTAATCAGACAGGATTGGGTCTTTGAAACATTAAATTCGACGAGATTATTTTTACCCCAGGAGGAAATACTCTCGAGATAACCGTCCATTCTCTGCTTCAAAGCCCTCCGAGCCGTTGGAGTTTGTGTGCCCTTTGGGGGCTTATCAAACAAAAAGCTATCATGAACTGTACTGTCATCCGAATCCGAAGGTAATAGTTCCCTTAAACATGGCTGTGAAGTAGACTGTGTAGATAGTGACCACCGTACTGCACTCAGGTAATAGTTCCCTTAAACATGACTGTGAAGTAGACTGTGTAGATAGTTTTATTTTTTTATTTTATTTTTTTTTGTTTTTTATTTTTATTTTTTATTTTTTTTATGTGACACCTCACAAGAGTTTCCCTGCCTGTGCAGTGTACAGACAGGGGAACTATGTCACCACCCGGTTGGGCGGCATTGTGAGGCGGAATAAGGTAGGGGCTGTAGGAAGGGATTTGTTAATGCGGGCCTTGAAGAGGCTCGGATTATAGGAGGGAGGAAAAACAGATGCCGGTAGCTCGTTCCACATACGAGGTAATAGTTCCCCTAAACATGGCTGTGAAGTAGACTGTGTAGATAGTGACCACCGTACTGCACTCAGGTAATTGTTCCCTTAAACATGGCTGTGAAGTAGACTGTGTAGATAGTGACCGCCGTAGTGCACTCAGGTAATTGTTCCCTTAAACATGGCTGTGAAGTGAACTGTGTAGATAGTGACCACCGTACTGCACTCAGGTAATAGTTCCCTTAAACATGACTGTGAAGTAGACTGTGTAGATAGTTTTATTTTTTTATTTTATTTTTTTTTGTTTTTTATTTTTATTTTTTATTTTTTTTATGTGACACCTCACAAGAGTTTCCCTGCCTATGCAGTGTACAGACAGGGGAACTATGTCACCACCCGGTTGGGCGGCGTTGTGAGGCGGAATAAGGTAGGGGCTGTAGGAAGGGATTTGTTAATGCGGGCCTTGAAGAGGCTCGGATTATAGGAGGGAGGAAAAACAGATGCCGGTAGCTCGTTCCACATACGAGCCGACTTACACAAAAACGAGTCGTAAAAACGGCCCGTTCTCATGAAGCCAACGTCAACCGTGAACGGGTGTTCAGTTCGTGTCCGTCGAGTTTCGCGCACTTGCACCGGTGCATCAGGAATCAATGCTGCTAGCTCCTTGGAGCAGGCTCCATTGAAATACCTGTAGAACAGACACAGCATGCCTACATTGCGTCTATGCATTAGAGAAGGCAATCGGTCTGTTAACAACGGGTTGTCAATCAGACGGATCGCTCTCCTTTGCACAGATTCAAGCAGGTTTATCAAGTATTTTGGGGCACCAGCCCAAAGGTGGCTCCCAAATTCAATAGTTGGGCGGACTTGAGACTTGTACAGGGTCAGCAGCTGGTCACTGTTGAAGAATCTCCTAGCCCTGTACAAGACGCCCAACTTTTTGGAGGCCTGATTTACTCGTGCTTCTATGGATCCCCGATACTTGAGCTGGTCTGATATAGTAACTCCAAGCATTTCAATGGAGTCTTTATTGGGGAGAGTGCTCCCATCAAATTGCACCAGACAGTCATTGATCTCCCTCTTTGCCGAAATCAGACACGCTTGGGTTTTTGAGACGTTGAAACTGACCAAGTTGGCCTTACCCCAGGCACGAACCATCTCGAGGTGGTGGTCAATTTTTTGCTTCAAAACTTCCCGAGCTGTTCGGACATCATAGGTGGAAGGGGGCCTGTCAAAAAGATAACCCTCGTGAACGGTGCTGTCATCAGCGTAGCAGTGAATTGGTGCACATTCAACGAGATCGTTGATGTGCAATAAAAACAGCGTCGGAGACAGCACAGATCCTTGTGGCACCCCCGCATTGATTTGGTGCGGTGAGGAAGAAGAGCCGTCAACCACGGTTTGAATTGTTCTTCCCCTCAGAAAGTCTGCAATCCAACTATGCAGGGTTGGGTGGATCCCATACGATGGTAACTTCCCTATAAGCGCCCGGTGCCAGACTCTGTCAAAGGCTTTGGAGATATCCAACCCAACGGTTTGAGTTTCACCAAAACGTTCCATGTACCGCCCCCAAATATGGGTCACATATCCGAGTAGATCGCCACACGATCGGTTTCGACGAAATCCATATTGTCGATCGCTTAGGATATTGTTATTCTCGAGATATGTGAGCAATTTGTTGTTAACCACCCTTTCTAATACCTTCGAGAGTATGGAAGTGATGGCTATGGAGCGGTAGTTAGAAGGGTCGGAACGGTCCCCCTTTTTTGGGATTGGGTGGACGATTGCCTTTTTCCAAAGATCTGGCACCTTTCCACCTTTGAGAGAGAGCCTAAATAATTTCGCGAGCACTGGAGTCATTTCTGCAGAACACCTCTTGAGGACCAAGGCAGGTATTCCGTCCGGCCCACTGGCTTTGTCGACTTTTAGCTCGTTCAAGACTCGGAGAACCTCTCTGTTCCGGATCTTCGGTTCCTCCATTTGAAAACCGCAGTGCGGAATGGAAGGGGGAGTCTCTCCGTTATCTTGAAGAGTTGAGTTTTCTGCGAAAATTTTGCCTAATAATTCAGCTTTCTCGCGGGCCGAGTTAGCCAGCCGACCATCAGGCTTGGTCAGAGGTGGGAAAGTGGTTCTGCAGAAATTTCTTCCGATCGAGCTAGCGAGTGACCAGAAAGCACAGCTGTCAGTGGGGCAGTCAGCCAGCTTTTTCGCAATTCTCTGGTCGTGATCGCTCTTAGCTCTATTTAGAACTCTCTTACAATCCCTTGCCTGTTTTCGGTATTCCGAAAGGTTATTCATGGAGCTAATCTTCCGGAGTGCATTAAAAGCCGTATTTTTGAGTCTGACAGCTTCAGCACAGCGATGGTCAAACCACGGTTTTGTGCCCGCTCCAGAGGATTTGACGGAGAAGGGAATGTAGCAATCCATTGCTAATGTGATTACTTCTCCTACCTCGCGTGCACAAGTTGATGGGTCCTCGGAGCTAAAGCATACAGTACTCCAAGGAAAGGCGCCGAAGAAAGACATTTTGCTGCCCTGTAGTGCCATACCTTCCTCTTTACATGTTTTTCGGGTTGACGGTTCATGGAGGATGGGACAGAGGTGGTAATCAGGCAGTGGTCAGAGGATCCTAAGGGCGCTGTCACCTCCACTCTGTTCCCGAGTGGCTCACTAGTGAGAAACAAATCGAGTAGGTTGGCTCGATGTGATGGGATGTCTGGTATTCTAGTCGGAGATTCTACGAGTTGGCTTAGTCCATGGATAAGAGCAAAGGATTCCGCTGATCTACCGGCAGAGTTTGTTGGGCCCGAGAACTTCAGCCATTGTTCATTGTGAACATTGAAGTCCCCCAGGATTACAAACTCGGCCGATGGGTCGTTACCCGTTGGCCAAGAGAATATCTACAGATAGTGGCCACCGTACTGCACTCAGGTAATAGTTCCCTTAAACATGACTGTGAAGTAGACTGTGTAGATAGTGGCCACCGTACTGCACTCAGGTAATAGTTCCCTTATTAATGGGCTACAGTTTTTCATTTATGACAACTCGACACCGGCCCTCTGATATTTGTTATTCAGTCTTATGTAGCACAGTAAATTTATCCTGTTTAATCATTGAAGACAATATTTAGCAACTCTCGAATGAAAATTTGAAACGCATAAATCAGAAATTTTTTTGTGGCATCTAGGAATCGAACCCAAGGACCTCAGCCTTGCTGGGGATTAGCGCTAAAAATTATTCATCCTGGACATCCAGAAAAGTCAATAGATGTCACACATAAAAATAAAATATATTTGTCCAAGACAAATCTAGATTGCATTTAGTCAGGTAAGGATCTTGCAATCATACATAAAGATAGCTGCCGATAAAGATGTTAGTAGTTCTTAGCCGAAGTATGATACAATTAAAAATGCCCGAAGGGATAGGCTTGGATTAGATCAGTGGTAAAGCAAAGCCCCGGGCTAAGGTCCTTGGGTTCAATTCCTAGATGCGACTGAATCTCTTTCTGATGTTTCTTCAATGATTAAATATTACAATTTGAGGTTTTACTCATTAAGTTATATCCAAAAATAAAAAAAAAATTATCCTAGCTATGTCTATTTCCAGAGCGGCGGCCTGGTCAGGCCACGAGGAGATTGTCCGGCTGCTGATAGCCGATGGCGCAGACGTGAATAAGACCGACCTGGAGGGACGCACAGCTCTCATAGCCGCCGCGTACATGGGCCACACGGACATTGTCACGCACTTGCTGGATCACGGAGCCGACATTGATCATGCCGACGCCGATGGTAAACACGCACAGATTTATAATATCACGCATATACTAGGAGTAATAAGGAGTAAGGAGTAGTAATAATTTCCCTCAAGGCCTTTGTCCTCTTTGGGTTTGGTGTATAAGGGGTCTTTTTGAAGAATGCGAGGAGTGAACATGAGTCTTGAAGAGATAGATGTCAACCGTGTACAAATACAGGGCGCATGTTTGGCCTGTTTCTTGACTGCACAGAGCATCTTCCAATGAAATACCAGTAGAACAAAGACAGTACTCCCAACTGACGCCTGTGGTCTAAAGATTGCGCTCCATTTATTGAGAGGAATCTATGAAATGGACCGCCCGTTTCTGCACAGATTTAAGTGTTTGTTTCATGTACCTTGAGATACCAGACCCAGAAGTGGCAATTTATTATAGTTGGGGCAAGAGGCAAGGAACTTGTCTGCGCTTGGATGCCGGCTTAGATCGAAGGTTCTTTTACGAATAAATTTTACTGACTTAAATCGACTTTTTATTGCTTTTAGCACTAAGTACAGAATCATTGGATATTTTATACCTTTACGTTATCTACCAATGTTGTCATTTTTATAATACTTTACCAAGTGCACTATTTGAATCACAGGCAGGACAGCACTAGCCGTGGCGGCCCTGTGCTCCGCGGGAGGCGGTGGTGGCGGAGGAGGGGGGTGCGCCCAACTGCTGCTGGAGAGAGGAGCGGCGCCCGCCAGACCAGACAAGGATGGCATGACCCCACTGCTGGTGGCCGCCTTCGAGGGACACAAGTCAGTACACCACATGTTAATGAATACTAGATGATCACACACCACAAAAATGTCCATGAACAAAACACCTTTTGCATCCAATCCTAGGAAACATTTCCTTGCAGAGTAGTGGAAGCTTGGAACAAACTTCGACAACATGTCATCAATGCTACTAATATAAACCAATCTAAAGATTAATTGAATTCTTACTTGGAGAGAAGAAAGGATTAACTTATTTTATAATTAAAAACAACTCAATTACTGTTAACCCTCAGGCCTCTGGCATATTCCCTCAGAAAGTCTATTAGTATTTCCGATTTGCAACAAAATCCAAATAAATGGATTGTTCCTGAACTTATCCAAAAACTGAAAACTATTTTTGAGAAGTGACGCGATATGCTTTCAAATTTTACTATAAGAAATATAAAAAAAATTTAATGCAAAGAATAAAAAGTTTTAAACATGGCTCACCTTACGTTTTTTCTAACTAAAATTACTGATAACACATAATTTTTTTATTAGACAAATGTATTATAAACATTACAATCACCTCACTTTTTTGTCATTTCATATAAAAATAATTAATAAAAAAAGTTTTATTATTTTTTTTTTGTGTTCGGAAACCTTTGATTCGTAGAGGTGTACATTTTAATTCATCTGTGGTTAACTTTTAGATTTGAATATAAAGCGTGGTGTTTTCTCTTTCTAACACTGTTACGATCATATTTCTCACCTTGACAGTAACAGAGATGCAATGATTTGTATGAGACCTATACGAGGTATTCCCAAAAGCGAACAGATGAGCCTGGGTCGTGAAATCCAATATGAAAGTTTTAGCAGTTTGCTGCCTGCTCATTAAATAATAATAATAAAAACCTTCAGTCATCAAATCACTAAAGTAGTCGACTACCAAACATAAATCTTCCTGTTTATTTCATTGTAATGTTGATTTGAATATTTGTTTCTTTCAGAGAGGTTATAGAGCTCCTCCTGGAGGCGGAAGCCGACCCCGAAGCAGCCGACCGCGCCGGCCGGACACCGCTGTGGGCCGCGGCCGCCGCTGGACACGCCCCCGCCGTCCGGGCGCTGCTCTTCTGGGGCTGCTGCGTGGACACCATCGACCGGGACGGCCGCACCGTTCTCAGCGTGGCCGCTGCACAGGGTACTCACATATGACCTATTTCTTAAACTGCCATTTAACTACATTCAGATTCTTGTTTTATTGCAGCAGCTCTATTTTCTCTTATTTCTTCTATCCGACTCTACTATCATCAGGTCAATCTTCACCTTGCGGATGTAGGTCGGTAGCTATTTTCTCCAAAACACATTTAGGCCCAGTTGTTTCGCGCAAATTCGAAAGTAACATTCTCATCAAATGGCCATTCAACTCCATTTTGTTTTTTTCCCCGTTAAATGGCAATTCTAAGTTTGTTTCAGCTTTTAACAAATTGTGATCATCAGAAGAGGACAACTATCATGTTGTTATGCTTGTCAGCTTATATAATTTGATAGAAAAACGAAACGCACCATTTAACGGGACCTTTCATTTGTCAAAAAAATGAAATGGTGCTGAATGGTATTTGATGACTTTGTCACATGTGAAGTTCTGCGATACAACTGGGCTTTAGTTCTGTAATTTAGGAGTGTTTATTTCAAAATTCGACAATATTCAACATCAAATTCATCACTGACCATTTGTTTTTTGTTCAATTGTTTTGTATTTAAATGAGTAAAGGTAATAAAGTCAAATACTATTCTTAAAAAAATGTTTATTAAACATAAATACAAGAAGCATATTAAATTTTCACCTGCAGTTTATGGCAAAAAAATATTAAAAATACAGAATATTTGAAACTGGATTTATCGATTTTTGAAAAAAAACGCTCCTCAGTTTTTCTTGTTATCACCCTGGTGAAAGACACGAAATGTCCTTAGCCATGTTTAGCGATCAGATCTGAACAGTCAGATATTTCACAAATTTCCCCTTCACCATCTTCTTCACGCCATATTTCCACTCCCGTGTAGTCGTAGAGACCATACTGAAAGTACCCATAAGAACGCCTTTGATTGAAATGTTCAATAGTTTTGATGTACGAAATGTACAACAAATATATGCTAAAAATATATTATTGAAACTATTCAAAAATACTGAATCCTCTACAATACCGCGTATTCATCAAACAAGGTCAAATCACAATGACATATTTATAACACATTCGGGCAAAGAAATTATATTTATTTTGCATCATAACTCCACAACATCCTTCCCCCTGATATAAAGCGAATAGAAAATTTGAATGATTACAAATCAAAAATAAAAGTACGGCTGAAATAGTTAATGAAAAAACTCTGAACAAAACATTAAAAACGACATAGGAAACTAATAAAACAGATATGAATAACTTTAGTCCGCCTCAGCACAGGTCACCCTAGTGAGGAGTACTAAGAAATACAACATACCATACATATATTTAACATCATATTTTTTATGTACAATGTTTATATAGACGCTATAATAAAAAAAATTAAATTAAAAAAAACTCTTGTGTGGTATTTACATAGTGGAGTTTCGACATGAAGACTAATCGTCATGATGATTTTCTTAATCCATTTGACAATAACAGTAATGTTTATTTCCCCAGGTAATGTGGAAGTTGTCAGACAATTGGTGGACAGAGGTTTGGATGAACATCACAGAGACAATGCTGGATGGACTCCACTGCACTACGCTGCTTTTGAAGGTAATCAATTAATTATTTAGAAAAAAACCTCCTGTAAAATGCAATTTTTACGTTTGCGATAGATATTATACCCGGAAAGTCTCGATATATTGGCTTGTTGATTATTAATTTAATTTCTAAAAATAATAATCCATTAATATATACAAAATTTCCTACAGTAGCAGTAATCTTTCGAACCTTTAAAATTCTACAGAAAAATTCATCTACCTACCTATCTAAAGAAATACAGATTGACATACTTATCTTTGCAGTCGCTGGAGTAGATTTTGTGAACACAAAAACATTTATCTGCCTGTGCCATTTATAAATAAATAATAATATATGTTCAATCTACCGCAGCATCACGCCCATTAGTCAAATTCATTGTACATAATAATATTATTTGGCTAATTTATATGGCACCGTTTTCGTTAAAAATCACCTCAAGGGTGTATACAAATGTACGTGTTACAAATATATTTATTAAATAATAAATACACCTGGCTTACAACTAGGATTCATAATAACTAGTGACTTACATATAAGTACTAGTAACTTATATCTAGTGACTTACGACTATGGCCTATAACTACTGTCCTAATGGCATATATATTTACATATGCAAACATTTACAATATTATTATAGTTTTGTATTTGATGCAAATGTGGATGGTTGATGAAGTCGGGGACGCCCGAGGAAGGCAGAGTCGGGCCATGTCAACAGTCAGAATAACAGAAGAGTATGTATGAACATGAATGAGGCAAGGAGTGTGTGCCAAGACCGAGTCGGAGGCGGTTTACTTACGTTCCCCGCGAGCACTTAGGCCATAGGCCCATTGTACTATCTCCCATTTTACCTCATTCCCTTGCCAGTAACCCGGTCCCTTTTATGAAGTTCACCAGGGCTGTCATTGGATATGTGGCGATGTCTTCTGGTTCCACACTGTGTCTTCCCAGGTATCTGAGCCTTATTCCCAGCAGAGCGGGACATTGGCACCATAGGTTAATTGGAGTCTCTTCCTCCTCTTCACATTTCCTACAGATGTTGGTGTTTTCCACTCCCAACAGTTGCATGTGTCTCCTGAGATGGCAGTGTCCCGTTAATAGTCCTACCAGTTCCCTCAGTGAGTTTCTGTCCATATCGAGTAGTTGCCTGGTTCGGTTAGGGTCCGGTCCGTTTATGAGTACTTTAGATTGCCTCATTCCGGGTGCCTTCTTCCATTCCTTCCAGTGTTGGGATTTGACCCACCTCGAACCTAGTTAGTTAGTTTAGTTTTTTATTAGTGATCGACGAACCGGTGGATCCAATCTGTTAACCATAATTTCATAATGGTTTGTGTAGTCTATAGTTAGTAATAAGATGTAGCATTGTAGAAATACTTAATATATTTGTACAGCACGCATTTTCACCAAAACGGCGCTATAAAAATATTATTGTTGTCTCTCGAAACACTCAAATCTAAAGTTGTGGTCTGGGCTTTGTGGACATCAAACTAATAATTTTGTACAGAGATACACAATTTATCTTGAAACAACATTTATTAGAGTGTTCCTTGAAGGACTGAATGCGTTATTTTTTTTTTATATTTACTCCACACAGGAGGCCCTGAAGAAAATAATTTCCCTCAGGGCCTATGTCATCTTTGGGGATGCTGTGTGGAGGGTCTTTTTGTGGAGAGGAAGGAGTGAACATGGGTCTTGAAGAGTCCCATGTTGTAGGAGGGAGGAAACACAGAGGCCGGCAGTTCGTTCCACAGCCGAGCTGTTGAACTTAAGAACGAATCGTAGAAGCGACCCGTTCTCATGTGACAAGTGTCAACTGTGTACGAATGTTGGGCGCGCGTTTGGCGTGTATCCCGACTACGCACCGGTGCCGAAGGGATCAATGACGCTAGTTCCTCAGAGCATCTTCCATTGTAATACCGATAGAACAAGGACAGCATACCTACCTGACGCCTGTGCTCTAAAGATTGCAGTCCGTTTGTTAAGATTGGGGAATCTATCAAACGGACCGCCCGTTTCTGCACAGAGTCAAGGGTTTTTTTCAGGTATTTTGGGGCTCCAGACCAGAGATGGCTGCCAAATTCGACAGTAGGGCGCACTTGCGATTTGTACAGGGTGAGCAGTTGTGTACTATTAAAGTATCTGCGGGCCCTGTACAGTACGCCCAGCTTCTGAGAGGCCAACTTTACTCTAGCTTCGATGGAGCCCCCGTACCTGAGCTGGTCACTTATAGTTACACCAAGCATATCAATGGAAGGCCTGTTCGGAAGATTGCTTCCGTTGAAGGAGACTAGATTATCATTTGGTTATATAGTCGTTGGTATGTTACCGATTGTCTATAGTTGCCACATTTACTTTGTCACCAGTAGTGGTGAATCAGCTGGCGCACTAATACTCTGATCTCTGATATGGGTCAATATATTAACTGTTAACTGTTTTGATTGTTAGGTCATCTGGAAGTATGTGACGTTCTACTGGAGGCCGGTGCAAAGGTGGACGAGAAGGACAATGATGGGAAGGGACCCCTGATGCTGGCGGCTCAGGAAGGACACTGCAGGTAATGCATAAGCTGATGCTCGATTGAAAATTCTTTTTAATTGCAGGACTGAGTCATTTAGATACTCGCTTGTACCTAGATTGCATGCATTGGCAATACCTTTGCAGAAATTGTAGATATGTTCAAGTGCACGGAATATAGTTACAAGAAGGCTATAATATTACTTTTGTTTCCTTTTCATATTATAATAGTATATATTTTATTCCTTTCATTTTCTAATAGTATATACCTTTCTAATATCTTTTATTTTATTTTTTACAAACTCTTAATGCCTTTTAGACATTTTATAAGCACTTCATTCTTCCTTATACAGGGTGCGGCAGAGAGGACGGACGGTTTTAAAAAAATCATAAAATAGTTAATTTTTACTCAAAAACAAATTTATTGATGGAATCAGGTTTGCGAGGAAATAGCATTTGAGACAGTCAAGTGTGGAAAATCACATCAGGCATGTGGTGGCTGAAATCGTTGATGCAGTGCTGGAGGCGTTCTTGGAAGTTCGCGTAGACTCTCTCCAACATCGCTCTATATCATAGGGGTGAAAGCGGAGATCCATATGCAAAATTCGCCTTACCGAACGATCACTGAGGCGAAGTGCAGCAGCATGTTTCCGGGCAGATCGAGTCGGACTGCGAAGAAAGACTTGTCGAACGCGTTCAACATTTTCAGGAGTTCAAACTGTTCGCGGAGCTTCTCTTGGTCTTCTATTGATCAGTTCACCACGCCTGCAAAGTGATTCAACCCAACGAAGGATGGTGTTTCGAGAGGGAACAGCTCTATTCCGATGAATGTTGAAGTGGCGACGAAACTCACGCTGTACGTCGGTGACTGACTCATTATTTTGGACGAAACAATCATAGGCGAAAACGCGGTGCTCCACCGTCCACGGCTCCATGACGACAACTGGTAAAACAATGTTAGGAACTAACGAATCAAGCGGCACCCTCCCACCTCTCTCGTAGACGGAGGGGGAGAGTACTACCCATCTCAAAAACGTCCGTCCTCTCTGCCGCACCCTGTACTACTGTATTGTATATTATTACATATAATTTCTTACTTTGACTTATTACTATACTACAGATTGCTACTTATATTATATATATATAATGATATTTTCCTTGTGATTTGAATGACAGTCAATTAAAACACAATTGAGTTTCTCTGTAATGAAAGAAGAGGTTTATTCAGTTAATCTCACAAGATTTACATAAAGAAAGCATTCAGTGACAAAACATTACCTGTAATGAAAGAAACGACATTTAATGTTATTAATTGTTATGTCAATTCCTTTATCACAATCACAATAGCAATTACAAATTATTTAAATTATTCCCATCAATCTGCCTTGTCACAACCCATAGATTATTTTTACTATGTCATCATAGATTACGAAATATCGAGTCGACTGTGTAGGTACTGTGGCGCACATCCAGCCAGTCCATGACACACACAGCCACAATGACGAGACAAGCTCGGCATTGCCTTGAATTAAAGAAAATCATATTTTTCTTTACATTTATATCTCTTTGTTTTTTCAAACTTTTAACCTTACTTACTATTTACTGATTAAACCATTATACTTACATTTATATTGTTGCATTCCTTATGCTGCTGTACTATTCTCTGTAAATTAGTATGTGAATGGCACATGTTGCGCCGTATATGTGAAATAAATAAATAAATAAATTAAGGTTAGCATAATACTATTCATGAAAGCCCGAATGGGTGTATAGTATAAATAAATAAATCTGCAATTTTTTAAATTTAGTGATGATTTTTTCGATTGAATTTATATTATTATGATTGAGCAGATTGTTCATTGATGAATTTTGTTTTTAGATTGATGGAACTTCTGATAGACGAGTGGGGAGCTCCTGTAGACCAACATGCTCATGATGGAAAAACTGCTTTGAGGTAAGAACTACATCAAAACCCCGTTAATTCAAACCTTGATAATTCGAAAAACGCATACAGTACCCCCCTCGCTAAGTGTCCAATTAGTGGATGCGTTGGATTAAATGAGCATGTAAAAATATACTAAAAATTAAAACCGTTATTTTGTAAATAAAAACAAATTCCACTTAAAATTTACAATTTCTGGTTTAATGTTAAAGTGTCATGTTTAAGTGAGTCTTGCTTTAACCTTTGGAACACCAGACCCTTTTTGAGGGAAATCAAAAATTAACTCTAAAGTGTTTCACGTGCAAGCGATTCTGTTCTAAAATTTGATACACTTTCTCTTAGCATACAGGTTTAAATCGCATATCAAAAAATTCCAGTTAGGGTGAAATTCCAATGCCAGCAGTGCATGAACGGCTTGTTGGCGAGAAATAATTCTTATCACTGAAGGGACAAGGGAGGGTGGGGGTTACATGATAAAAATATAAATTTATTTATGCCCATTAAATAAGCTTTTACATTTTTACATTGTGTTTGTCTCCTTTTTTTAATATAGGCACAACTTTACATATCTACGGAAAAAAATATGATTGTACCTTCCTTCCCAAGGATTGGAGTGAACCGCGCCAACAACAACAGTTTTCCAGAGGCAGAGACTGCATTTTGTAAACTTGATCAAACAAAAAATGTGGCAGAACGAAACGAACAGAAACACATGCGACCGTTGCTAGAATACACAAAGGACTAACCAGAATGTCCTAAAACAATGATAACTAACCCTGGTGACTGGTAAACCAGACGGCGGTAGAGTAACTGAGTGTGTAAGAGTAAGTTAACCCAACCCGTTGGTGCACGAAGGTTGACGCTCGAGTCTAGGCAAGTGGCAGACTATATAGCTTGATTTTGTGATTTCACCTTAAGAATTAAATGTTAACATGAAAAGTGTTTAGTGACTAAAAAAACCATTATTTGTAGGGTGGCCTCACTGGAGGGGCACTACGAGGCTGTTAGAATCCTGGTGGAGCGAGGGGCAGCCATCGACGCTCTGGACGCGGACCAGCGTAGCACGCTCTACATCCTGGCATTGGACAACAGGATCTCTATGGCCAGGTACCTCATCCAGAGGGCCGGCGCAGACGTAGAGACCAGGGATAGCGAGGTACCGACCAACTTAACATCCTGAATGTGTGTTAGTATTAGTTTTACCCGAAAGCTTGTCATACCTTAAGAGAATCTAAACAAAGCCACTGTTTCTTACGTATTGTGCTGAGGCTCAAACTGTTCGGCAAACACTAAACGTCGAGCAAAACTTGTCGATATTATACGTTTATTTCTAATAATAAAATTTGAATGCCTATTTCATCACCTTTCAAAAACAGTTTCTAGTTTTCGGGTACATTCAGAAATATGCACAATTATTTTAATTTTATTGCAAAGTGGAAATATTGGGCCTTCTGACATAATATGCCAGAGGCCTAAGGGATTAAAGGGTTGTACATCACCGAATTGAAGTAAAATATTCATTCTATACCACATTACATTCAATGTACCTGCTCGTAACACGCTCTTCTGTCATGTTCAGGGTGGATCAATGCAAAACGAACTCTAAGCAGAATTCTTGCCTGAACAGACTACAATTGCGTATTATCCAAGGTTGATATTCTCAGTTACAAACTTACCAAATACAAGAGGTCCATAAAAGAATATTTCTCTGATGGTTTGTGAATAATGTTATATTTCTATTATGATTTGATTTATATCTACAACCTCTCTCCATGGCTATAAATGAATTGATAAATGTATTGTTTTGTAAATTTTCCGTTTTATATAATCTGTTTTGTATAAATTTTTGAATTCATATTCCTTTCTTACAAATTTAATTTACTTATTCCTTATTATACTGTGTCAGTAGAGGTAAAGTCACAAGGAGGAAATCCATAATTGGATTTATTTTGGCTATATAATACTTATGTACAAACTGAAATAAATGTAAACTGTAGATTTCCCGAAAATTAATAAATACATAAATTACTCCAACCCCCCTTCACTAATCTGTGGTCTCTCCTAAACCGTTAAAACCAACTTCCTTGCTTTTGTTATCCTCTCAGACAAAGACTTTTATTTACTGTGTGTTCCTTTGAGAACTGTCAAAATGTGAAAATGTTTGTGTTATTTACGAGTTTTGCTAAAAGCTTCATAACTCACGTTTTGGGAAATGTAGCCTCATTCTAAAAAATGTTTTGGAAAGATTATGAAATCCACTATCGTATTGTGTTGTTATACGTAAATATTTGCGTTTCTAAATATACATTTTATGAAAACGTCCAAAATATGTAAAAATCGCTGACCATTATTTCAAAGCCGTGAAAAATGTACTTTTTTCTGAGTATCATAAAGAAATAACACTTTATATATTGAAGAAATATAATTAAAAACTATTAGTCACCTCAAAATATTAACCGTCCAAACTAAAATATTTTTAATAAATTATTTAGAAACGCAATAAATTATGAATGAACAAGATGACAGATCCAATCGGCTTAGATAATGCACCTCTACGTTCCATAGATATTCTTGAATACAGACGCGTAGCGTTATTCATTATCGATACTCTGTTTTTAAATCATGGCAATCCGTATACTAGTGATGGAAATAAATCGATTTTTGTAAAATCTCGCGCGTTTACGTGAAAAGACGTTCTAATGTCTTGACCGCTATTATCATATTTACGTCTTTTGACGTTCTAATGTTCTGAGTGGTTAAGTAGTCTTCCTAAATGGAAAAATATGAAGGAAAATATCAAATGAATTTGTCAACCCAATTTCCTAAGTATTATGTGCTTGTAGTTAGTAGATAATAATTAAATAAATTAATATTTATTTAAAACTCTTCCAGGGCCGTACTCCTCTCCACGTTTCAGCCTGGCAGGGACACTATGAGATGGTTAATTTACTAATTACAGTTGGTGAGTGAACACTTAAATCCCTCAAGTTAATCTTGCTACCCTTAAACAATACGTTACAATTATGAATTAATTTCCCGGCATTGATTTAACTTGGATGAAAGGTGAGGGTAAATTTCCAGGTGGCTGCAACATGGACGCGCGGGACGGCGAACGAAGGACCCCGCTGCACTCCGCCTCCTGGCGGGGACAGGCCGCCGTGGTGCGCCTGCTGCTGTCTCGGGGGGCCGACCCCAATGCGCAGTGCGATCAGGGAGCAACCCCACTAGGTAACAACGCTGTTTAATATTGAAACAGCTTGGCGGGTTATTGTTTCCTGCTCGTTCCTTTCCTCAATATTGCCATCTCCTTCCCTCCGCTCCTTTCCCTTGTGGAGCCTACTGAGAAAGGAGAAAGAAGATAACTGTAATTAATTACTCGAATTGTGCCTTTTAGACCTAAATTAAAACTTGAAATATTTGATGATTTTTAACTACTATTGGTTATTCATTAATTATTTTTTACAAAATCGGTCTTTTCCAATGTCCAATATTCATACTATTCCATGTTATCCATGTTACATGTCATTTATAAGATTTAATAATTATGCAGAGGCAGCTTCATACTTTAAAATTGATTCACTGAGTGTACGGAGGCATCATAAGGATGCACTATTCCTGTATAAAGTAGTTAACAATAATATTCAATGCCCAGAGTTGCTAAACAAGATTCCATTCAATGTACCTGCGCGTTCAACACGCTCTTGTGTCCTGTTCAGGGTCGATCAAAGCAAAACGAACTCTAAGCAGAATTCTTGCCTGAACAGACCATGCAATAATTACAATATCGTATTATCCAAGGTTGATATTTTCAGTTGCAAACTTACCAAAAACAAGAAGTCCATAAATGGATATTTCTCTGATGGTTTGTGAATAATGTTTATGTCTCTATTGTTTATATCTCTATTAGGATTTGATTTATACCTACAACCTCTCTTCATGGCTATAAATGTATTGTTTTGTAAATTTTTCGTTTTATATAATCACTGTTTTCTATAATTTATTTAAATAACTTATTCCATATTATGCTGTCTCAGTTAAAGTCACAAGGAGGAAATCCATAATTGCTTTGATTTTACTATATAATACTTATGTACAAACTGATTGAATTTAAACTGTCGATTTCCCGAAAATGAATAAATAAATAAGTTACTATTCGACCCCGCAATGCTTCGCTATTGATAATGTTTTTCTCGGGCGTCTCAAAACTACATTACATCTGCTTTAATTCGACTCCGTATCGCATTCCGGCTCAGAGATATTGACGTTTTGCAAACTTGGCATAAAATGTTGAAAATCGCTCGAGTGGTTAAGTGAAAGAGTGAATTGGTATTCTTAACATATCAAAATATCACTGGTACTATTAATTAGACCTGTTTTACATGAAAAGATTATATTATAGATTGCCACTGATTGCAAGTAACCTATTTTCTACCAATTTGTATGTCATTGTTAATTTTTTTTCATTATATTTTCCAGGAATTGCATCTCAAGAAGGGCACGAGGAGTGTGTCCTATGGCTACTTCAGCACGGAGCCAATCCTAAACATTCCGACCACTGCGGTGAGCAATTGTCTCCTCACTAATCTCATCATTTTTGACAAATACGGACATCATTCACTGACCGCTTATTTTTCTCGCATAACTTGAGAAGTAACACTTGTGTCCCTGTAACATAATTTGCTAGTCGATTATTTATCTCTGTAATTTATTATTAAAGTAACGCTCGTGGATAATAGAAACAAAGGTAGATACGGCATGGAGGTGTGCCGACTGTTGTCGAGCTACAACTAAACTGCACGGACTATCAGAGCTGCACAGCCAATGAACGGTATGAGCTTGGCGTGCAGTTGAAACAAAGGCAGGGCGCCGCTGTGCGTAGTTGTAATTTCCAATACTATAGGTGGAACGGTGTTGCCAAAACGCACTGTGCATGCGGTTTCATACTTTATGTCATTAACCTCTCAGAAAAGGACTTTTATTTACTTTGTGTTCCTTTGCGAACTGTCAAAACGCGAAAATTTTTGTGTTATTCACGAGTTTTGTTAAAAGCTTCATAACTCACGTTTTGGGAAACGTAGCCTCATTCTAAAAAATGTTTTGGAAAGATTATAAAATTCACTATCGTATTGTTTTGTTATACGTAAATATTTGCGTGTCTAAATATACATTTTCTGAAAACGTCAAAAATATGTAAAAATCGCTGACCATTATTTCAAAGCTGTGAAAAATGTACTTTTTTCTGAGTATCATAAAGAAATAACACTTTATATATTGAAGAAATATAATTAAAAACTATTAGTCACCTCAAAATATTAACCGTCCAAACTAAAATATTTTTAATAAATTATTTAAAAACGCAATAAATTATGAACGAACAAGATGACAGATTCAATCGACTCAAATAATGCACCTCTACATTCCATAGATATTCTTGAATGCAGACGCGTAGCGTTATTCATTATCGATACTCTGTTTTTTAAATCATGGCAATCCGTATATTAGTGATGGAAATAAATCGATTTTTGTAAAATCTCGCGCGTTTACGTGAAAAGACGTACTAATGTCTTGACCGCTATTATCATATTTACGTCTTTTGACGTTCTAATGTTCCGAGTGGTTAATGGCACATGGCCTATCTCTCTTGTGTCTATTCTATCTTGAAAAAGAAGATAATTAATTGTACCATAAAATGAATTGTTTTTCGGAGTAGTATCTGTATAAATGTCTCATATCGTTTCTATTATATAATATGGTAACACTTGTGTCCTTTTGCAGGCCGCACCCCGGCCAAGGTGGCCCTCCGAGCCGGTCACCTCCACGTGTGCCGTCTCCTGGAGCGCTGGGGAGCCACTCCCGCAGTCGCCCTGCAGCCGGAGCCCACTGGAACCAACACAAGTGGTAATATTCCCACATTTCTCTAGGCAAACCATCTATTCTTGCGGTATGTACCGAAGTTTTATGTCTATGTTTAATGAAGATGTAATCTGTGTTGGTGTTACAGGATCCACAGCGGAGATCAAGGCTTGCACGGCCTCCCTCAGCAACGCCAGGCTCTCTCCCATCCCAATGTCTGGTCATAACCAAGGTATTTGTCATATTTTAGTTGTTAGATTGGAGGAGCGTTGCCTCCGTCTCCTATTGCCCACTTCTCCCTGTCCTGTGATTCAAGAAGAACCACGGAAACTTGGATGCCTATGATATTTAATCTTTCTCTGCTTCTCGTGCCTTCCACTTGGCCAGTGGCCAAAATTTTCTGTAGCTTCACGTCCAAAATTGTAGATGAGTTCAAGTACATGGAGTATAGTTACAAGAAGGCTATAGTAACATACTTCAATAATATTAATAACTAAGCTAAGTTTAATACTATTCTTCTGCATAGAATTTCTATATAACTAATAGCAAACTCATCATCATCACTTTTGGCTCTACAACCCCTGGTGGGTCTTGGCCTCCTCAAGAGTCTTCCTCCACTCATCTCGGTCCCGCGCCAGCTCTCTCCAGTTTCGAAGCTCCAAGGCAGACAAATCTTTGAAGACGTTGTCGCTCCATCTTAACCTTGGCCTTCCCAGGCTCCTTCTCCCTATCGGTCTTGAGCTCAGCAGGGACTTTGGTTCTTGATGCTCGGTCATTCTCTCCACATGACCTAGCCACCGAAGTCTTCCCAGTTTTATGAACTTTGTGACGTTTAGCTCCTTAAACAGAGTATAGAGCTCATTGTTATAACGTCTGCGCCAAAATCCATTTTCTAGAACCGGTCCGAAGATGCGCCTCAAAATTTTCCTTTCAAAAACGTCCAGTGCTCGCTCATTCTTCTTAGTTAGAACCCACGTCTCGGCTGCGTACGTAAGCACTGGAATGAAAGATGAAAAATGAAAACTCTTATTTCTTAATTACTGTTGCACTAAACTGTTATGTTTATCAAACATTTGTAAAAGCCCGTACCAGCGTGGAATAAAACAAAAATACAGACAGTTGATAGCCCATTGTGGATGCCTAGCTCTCCCTAATTGGATAGATTTGTACGCCTGGCTGCCAATTGAATTTTGAGCATTTTAACAAGTCAACCATTTTTCGGCACATGTGTGCGACTTTTTAATTTTTTTATGTGAATATGATTATGTACCAACTGCTCACAACCATCTGGAGCCAGTGAGACTGGCATCCCCAATTGGGGTATGTTGTGAGACTGAAGGTAGTGGGGAGGGGAAGAGGAAGGTGGAGAAGTACCTGGCTATTCAGTTCTGGTCACCAAACACGGCTAAAGCCATTTCAAGCAATGTTTCAAAATTTTGAAGTGTTTGCAAATATCCCGCCCTTTTTCAAAAAATTATATCTCTGAATTTTAATATGGAGACATATAAAATGCTTATAGTGCTAGAGAGTCATTCAATGCACCTACATTTGATCGTTTATCGCATATTTGTAGAATTCATGAAAAATACATTAAAAAATCGTAAAATTTATAATGCGTGAATTCTGCTTATTATTTACTTTAAAATGGGGGTTTGTGGTACCTACATGGGGCAATATTAAATATTATAACTTCTGTGTATTGTCTATGGCTTAGTTGATAAGCACTGCTATAAATTTAAATTCTAACATTCTTTTTTTAATATGTAAACACATTATCAATGATTTGTAGAAAAAATATTTCAATCATTTCAGTTCATGGAATGTCAATAACAAATAAGTTCAAAGAGATTCGAGACATCTTTTGTTAGAGTGTGAAACTATTAAGTTAGCTTTATGATTAGTCGAAGATTCCAATGCGCTGGAGCTTACGAAATAATTCCAATAAATATTTTAAAATAGCTCTTCAAATTGCCTACATTTTGGATAGCGTGAACTCGCAGGCGTTCGCAAATTGGCAAAAGTGTGGCCGAATAAGGTCCAGTGGTTAGTAAGGCTGTAAATATATATGAATAATAAGAACCATTATCTGGTCATCATAATTTTCTAATATCCGCTGAAAACACTCTGTCAAATGTATTTGCCTGCAAGATCTGTTATTGTTTTCATAAACATTGACTGTTGAGCAGGTTCTCCGGATTCGAAGAGACGCAGCGTGCACAGCTCCAACTCCACCAAGTCCAGCTCCAACCTGACCTCTTCCACCGTCAGCTCTTCGCACCAGGAGGCCGCCCCCCCTCCACCCCCGCATTCCCGGGGCCTTGTGCCCGCAGACCTCACCACCAGGGAGCCCGCGCCTGTAAGTTCTGCCATCTGCCTCTACATGCATGAATCATTTATGAGAAATAAAGGGAAATCACAACTGAGCTATTGGTTGTACGCCTATGGTTTGTGGCGGATCCGTTCTAAAGTATTGTGTTTTTCAATTCTCGACAAGTCCTCAATTCAAGGGAGAATTCAAATACATATTTTCAGTTTATTGGTTAACCTTTAACCTGTGGTGTCCCAGGAAATTCCAAGCTCAATTTCCAAAGGCTCAAATTCCGAAATCAAACGTCAAGTGTCCACTTAAATTTTTTTTGTGTCGCATTTTATAAGTATAACAATTCTTCCAGATTTCGGTAGTTTATACAACTGTTGTTACTAATAATATTATTTTGTACAAGAAACCTGTAAATAAATAATGCTAAAAATATAATTATTCATTATGACGTAAAAATTTTGACATTTCTTACGAAGTTAATTTTCATCACTTTTCTTGGGTGAAATATTATAAAAATTACATCAAAATAATGTAGATAAAATAATCTTTCTGATGATACCTCAAATCTATTATTTCCACAATCAATTTATATCAAAAATAATGAAAGAAGACGCTTTGACACTTTGATGGTTGTAAAACGCGGCAAATATTTCGTTGGCATTCCACAGAAAAATTCTTTGTAAAATCTGAAAAGCTAGGACTCATTCCGGTATTTGCTGCGTAAAGAACGAGAATAGCCCAAGCGATTGTGACCTTGTTCTTCATACAAATTCCTTATAATTCGTAGATAATGTGACGCACTCACATATGCGGTCCCGGGATATGACGGGTTAAATGTTTTAAAACCTCACTTTGCTTGTTGTTAGGACTATTATAAGGACACTGCCATCTTAGGAGACACACGCAAGTGTTGGGAGTAGAAATCACTAATGGCTGTCGGAACTGTGAGTGGTTGATGAGAAGAAGACGAGGTATACTAACCTGGGGAGATGAATTTCATGTTAAAGAACCAGGAAACAACCCTGCTGAACTTCATTAACCTTAGTGTCGCCGTATCCAATAGGCACAATCAAAAACATCATTTCTCTGAGCTATTCTGAGGAAACTACATGTTAGATTATATATAAATATAAACATATATTATATATATAAACACATTAATTAAAAACATTTTTTCGTGAGTTTTTATTCACTCTCGCACGAAATAATGAGTGATACCGTACTCTTTGAATTGAGAAACATCATTCTCGAACAAAACAAAACAATAAACGAATTATTAATCCGTGTAAAGTCCGTGGAAGAAATATTAAATCGACAGCCGACAAACAGTGTAAACACTAATGGTCTACCTACACCTCCCGCTACCGCCAGCTGGGCTGACGTCGCCGCACCGCCCGCCGCCCCCTCCGCCAACCCGCACGCTGTTACACTAACCAAAGAACGTATGCGCACTAGGGCGGCCACCAAGGCCAAAAATAACGCAAGTCATCTTGAAGTCCCCACTACCAGCGGCGCGATCCCCAAAATACAGACGACGGAACCACGCATTCTAACTTCCGAATCTGAAGCGAAAACCGCGCCAAATAAGGAAGAATGGATGAACGTCAAACGCAGACAACGGACAAGCAAGAATCTGATAGTCGGAAATGGCGATAAATCCTCTAGTATCAAGGTATGTCCAAGGATAAGGAATATCATAGTATCTAGGATTTCAAAGGACACCACAGTAGATGATATCCGAGCGCATCTAGAGAAAAATAATATAACAAACTGTGAGATAGAGAAATTCATCGCTAATTCTCAGGAATACGCAGCGTTCCGTATAGGAGTAACAGATGAGTTATACGATAAACTTTTGCAGGAAGATTTGTGGCCCCGAGGAGTACCGGTAAGAAACTACCGTTACTTAAAACCGAGACAAAATCCGGTTGATCTTAACCAAAACCGAGGCAAACAAAACGATTCTGCGGCCACTAAATGACTAGAGAGCAGCGTTAAAGTAAATTCTCTCCCCTGCACAATGTATTATCAAAATGTGCGGGGATTGAGATCCAAGACCGATGACTTCTTACATAGTGTTATTATACAAGACAATGACTTTATATTATTGTCAGAGACCTGGCTCAACGACAGTATTTATAATTGTCAACTGTTCGATCAACGATATGACGTCTTCAGAAAGGACAGAACTTCAGGCCAATCAAGAGGAGGAGGAGTGCTACTAGCCGCGAGACGTGATCGCGTCAAACAATGCCAGAGACTCACGTTTCTAGAAAATGATGGCGAAAACTTATGGATTAAGGCTAAAATAAATGAAATTAGTATTTATATATGTATAGTGTACATTCCACCGGCTTCACAGAGAACTACTTACTCTGATTTTTTCGATAAAATCATAGCTAATTTTAACTTTTTAGTAGATAAAAAAATTATTATTGTTGGCGATTTTAACTTACACTCCTGTGTGAGTCACAAAGCAACTCAAACAGATTTGTTATATTTTATGGAACTATTTCAATTGGAACAGAAAAACTTAATCACTAATATAACGAACAGGACCTTGGACGTTATTATCAGTAATTTTGACTTAAAAGTGTTCAAATCCGTATACTCACTTGTTAGTGAAGATTCATACCACCCATCTTTATATATAGAATTCGCGCTCAATGTAAGCAAAGCCTATTGTCGGAATTTATTAAATGACGACAATGGAAATTGTGTTAAGCGAGGATGGAATCTAGAACGTGGTAACTTCGAATATTTTTATGTTTACTTGAATTCTCACGACTGGAAACCCTTATTAAAACTTAAAGATGTAGATTTAGCAGTAGAATATTTTTATAATGTAATTTATGACCTTTTTGACATGTGTTTTGAGAGAAAGCGTGTACCTTGTTTTGAAAGAAGATACCCTAAATGGTTTAATGGTGAAATTATTAGTGACCTGAAAAAGAAATGCAAACTTCACAGAAACTGGAGGCGCACCGGATTGATAAGATATCGGGAAAAGTTTTGTATTCTACGATCTAAAATCAAACGTAGTATAAATATTGCGTATAAGGATTACATAAATAATATCGAAAAAAACGTCAAGAGTGATCCGAAATCCTTCTGGAAATTTGTATCCGAAAAGAGGAAAGACGGTGGATTTCTAAACTCAGTGTCATGGAACGGAAGTACTCATACTGGGCCCGATATTCCGGAAGCATTTGCGAATTACTTTAAGTCAGTCTATAGCGAACATAGTGTAGAATTTGACTCATACACCCCAGGCGGTTACTCTTCACTAGCTCAAAATGTTGAAATTTTAAGTGTAAATAAAAATGATTACCTAGCTGCAATTAAAAAACTAAAACCAAAAAAATCTGTTGGACCAGATTTTATTAACACAATTGTCCTGAAGGGATATGCAGATCCGTTAATGGTACCGCTTTTACATATCTTTAATATTTCACTTAACTCCGGTAAGTTCCCCGACCGCTGGAAAATCTCAAAAGTCACGCCCTTACACAAAAACGGCGATAAATCATGTGTATCTAATTACAGACCTGTGGCAATTCTTTCGGCACCGGCCAAATTATTTGAACTCGTAATACAAAAACGTATATACTATAAAGTAGAACCATTTCTCATAAACCAGCAGCATGGGTTTAGAGATGGCAGGTCTACAACGACCAACTTAATGGTATTTACGGATTACGTCTCAAATATATTGGACAATAACGAACAAGTAGATGTCTCATATAATGATTTTGCGAAAGCTTTTGACAAAGTGGATCACCTCATATTACTGAATAAACTTGAAAGCTTCGGCTTCTCATACATGCTGCTTTTGTTCTTTCATAATTATTTGTCTAACAGAAAACAATACGTTGTTTACGGGCAGTTCACATCGAAACTCTACGCCACAAATTCTGGGGTCCCTCAAGGGTCTAATTTAGGACCACTATTATTTTTATTGTTTATTAATGACATAGGAATGTTTATAAGATTTGTAAAATTTTTATTATTTGCGGATGGCATTAAACTATACACCTGTATAACGACAAATGAAGACTCCATTCGTCTACAAATCGATATCGACGGTATAGTAGAGTGGAGTCATCAAAATAAACTTCATTTTAACAGTAGTAAGTGTTCAATTATGTGCATTACAAGGGCAAAGCGTACTTTATATTTTAACTATAAAATGTCTGGTACCTCTCTAAAACATATTTCGATAACGAAGGATTTAGGAATCACTTTTGACACGCGTCTGACTTTTCGAACTCATATCGATTCGGTGTGCAACTCTGCAATGCGAATGCTGGGTTTTGTTATATGTAATTCGAAATCTTTTACGAATACGGCAGTCATAAAAATGCTTTATTTTACTCTGGTTCGCAGCATTCTTGAGAGTGGATCGATAATATGGGGACCCGAAGATGCCCTTTACTCAAATGATGTAGAAAAGGTGCAAAAAAAGTTTATGCGATACCTCTACATGCGAGAGTTCGGATATTACCCTTTATTGTATCCCTCTGATTTTCTTGCCGGAATGCTGGGGATAGAACGTCTAGACGTTAGGAGAAATATTGCAATGGTGTTAGTGGCGCACAAGCTGCTAAATGGGCACATTTGCAATCCAGATATTCTGGAACGAATTTCTTTTTATGTCCCTGATAATTTCATCAGAGCTAGACAGCACAGATTATTTATTTTTCCAAGGGGCAGGACCAACCTACCAATGATCATGCCTTTGGGAAGAATAACTACTTTGTTAAATCACATTTCTTCTGTGATTGACATTTTCAATTTGAACCAAAGAGAATTTAAGACGGCAATAAGCATACTATTTAACAAATCTGGTTAATCAGATAGTATTGATGTATTTACCCATGCAAATAAATGTATGTACTGACTTCTTATAAACTGTAATTTATAAACTGTTATTTGTGAAATGTAAATGGAATATACTGTTTTTCACAATAAATCAATAAAATTGTCTCGTAAGAAAGTAAAATTTACACAAACTTAATTTGGAGGAATATTGAATAGTCTAAACGACAGAAAATGTACAAGTATCAATCGATATCGCAAGAGTGCAATGTTTGCAGTGGAGTTCTGGGTTCGAAAGAGGCAGAGCAAGCATGCTTTACTGTATAAACCATTGAGTGTTGCCGTCACACTCTAAAGCAGTGTACTCACCTAGAGTGTATCATGTAATGTATCTGATACTGTATCAATCTGCAAGTGGGTACGGCTCGTTCACGGTAACCGCGTATCCAGCTACGACCTCCCGGATCCGCCTTTAGTGCTCGCTATGGTGCTCGCAGTAAGACCGCCGTCGGCGGGTCACTGCGAGCACACTGCGCTCCACCCGCGAGCGGCTCGCAGTAGACTCGTGCCTACGTACTCACTTGATACAGTATCAGATACAGGTTACACCGTTAGGTGAGTACCCTGCTTAACACTGCAGAAGTCAAACTGGCAACTTTAGTATCCCAAATAAAGTAAGAAGGAGAATATGACCGACCGGTCGGTGGCCGAGTTGACATCGCGTATGGGTCCCACCCAGGCGTAGTGTGTTCAATTCCTCGGCTGGCTAAGTCCTCCATCACAACACAAGCAACATTTTCAGCTTACTGTAGTGGTAGTAGGAGATTTTCAAATATTGTCAGGTTATTCGTAACCCGGGAATGTTTGTCTTATAAAAATTAAAAAAAAAAACTGGAATGGTAGAATGGGTATATGACCTGAGTGATTAAGGTAGTTCTATGCAGACAGCCGCCTTATCAATAATAATACTAATATCCTTTCTCTTGTGTGTTTCAGAATCGCGCAGGTCTGGGACTGACGTTTGTGCAGCAGGTGGCGCGCTGCGGGAGGCGCGGAGGCGGGGCCCCCCAGTCCCCTCTGTACGCCACCCCCCCGCACAGCCCCCTCAGCGACGTCTGCAGTCCCACACAGCCACAGCTGGGTGAGTCTACTGCTATTAATTACACTACTGCATTAATCTTACACCTACTAGTGGTATAAGCGGAAAACTGCTGAATCTAGTTTCCGGACACCATGTTTTCTATTTCGAACGAGGTTAGCTTATATGTGCCTAACAAGCACACCTGTGGGAGATCCTGTAAACTTTTCTATCCTCTGAAAGCGAAGAGGACTTCTGCCTATCAGAACCTGCCAATATATAGTATTTTTACGAATTTATGTCGAATATCAGAATTTCATAGGCCGGCTGTGACGTTAATCGCCTGCGAAAATTTTGATTTCCATGGGAATGATTAGTATTATTACGATTTTTTCTCCAAAGATATTACCCGAATTTAAAGGGGCGGCCAAGGAACTCAATTTTCGGCGTCTTTTTTACCTGTGAATTTGTTATTTCCAAAATTTGATTTCTGATGACCCGTGGATTTCGAATTAACAAGGTTCTACCATAATTTTTACTATTCATATGTAAAAGCCTCAAAAATAAACCAATAATACCCATTTCAGAACAGACATTGTCTAGTGAGGTGATGGAAACTGAATCTGATATGAATACCATACTTTTTTGATCCATAACTAACATTCCACTGTTCAGGCATCCTATCTTCGATAGCCCAGCAGTTCTCTTCGACGCCGAGCGGCCCGCCCGCCGCCTCCAACAACAGCGCCAACGCCACGGACCGCCACTTCTGCCGCGACACGCATATGCGCATCATCCTCGGCCGTGAGAACAAGCACTCGCCGCCCACCGCCGGCGAACAGCGAGACAGGTCAGTCCCACCAACACCACAAATACATAATACACAGAGGTAACGGTAGATTAATGCAGTATGTATACTATCCGAGTTAAGCTACTTGCAGGTTTAGTATTTGGTAGACAAATTAATTTATTTATTAATTTTCGGGAAATCGACAGTTTACATTTATTTTAGTTTATACGTAAGTATTATATAGCCAAAAGAAAACCAATTATGGATTTCCTTCTTGTGACTTTACCTCTACTGAGACAGCATAGTAGTGAATGAGTAAATTAAATTTTTAAGAAAGGAATATGAAATCAAAAATTTATACAGAACAAAAGATTATATAAAACGAAAAATTTTGAACACAAAACATTTATCAATACATTTATAGCCATGGAGAGAGGTTGTAGATATAAATCAAATCATAATAGAAATATAAACAATAGAGACATCACATTATTCACTAACCATCAGAGAAACATTCTTTTATGGACTTTTTGTATTTGGTAAGTTCACAACTGAAAATATCCACCTTGGATAATACGCTATTGTAATTATTGCATACTCTGTTCAGGCAAGAATTCTGCTTAGAGTTCGTTAATGAAATAGTTGTTTTGTTTACATGATCTCTTGACTTTATGGGTGAAATTTAAAAAAAGTTTTACAAGCACAGCAGTGATGTACATAACGCAGATTCACAAGAGTTATTAAGATATTTACATGGGTGAATTTTGGCACGTCTTTTTGTACCAGAATCTCCGGCATGCGGATGTCGTCGTAACTTTATAAGTTCTAGCACATTCTGTTTTTGTGAATACTGTGAATGGAAAATTCAATATATTTTGCAACCTACAATTTTTTTGACTGGATGTCTAGTATTGCGTAGAAGTAGGTAATTAAAATATGTAGTATTCGGACATTTTACACTGTGGCGCTAGTCACTATGGAGATACCCGAATGCTACCGAGTGCCTTACGAACGCTAGACGGGCGGGCAATCGCATGACCGCCAGCGCAAAAGCATTTTAACATGTGTATAATTGATATCAATAATATTTTCAATTGAAAACAATCCGTTACACGAATGATAAAGGAAGAACATTCTGCAGGTGAACATTCCCATTAGAAAACTTTTATATAACTAGGACGGCCTCCGTGATCGAGGGGTAAGGCTCTCGACAATGAATCCAAAGATTTAGAGCGGGAGCACACAGAGAGCGGTCAGAGTTCTGCGTTCTAGTGACCGTTGACCGCTCAAGAGTTCCAAAGCACACAAACGGCGTTCAAATTCTCGCGTTCTAGTTTCGTTTGGGTCTTTGCACATGCAACATGTCACTAGAAAGTTCATCATCCGATGAAGAATTATTGCTCTTTTGGAGCTTAGCAGCTTCTAAAAAGAAAGGGAAGTATTGGGTGCACCCAATAAACACAACGCGAGAAGAACAAGGCGAATTTACTAGTATTTTTCAGGATTTACTTAAAGATGAACAACGATTCTATATTTATTTTCGAATGTCGATTAATAGTTTTAATGAATTGTATAACTTCATACAACCCGATATCGAAAAACAAATTACTAACTGGAGGAACTGTGTTTCATCAAAAGAAAGGCTGGCTGTATTTTTAAGGTATGTATTTATTTATTAAGGATAAGAAAAGACATTAGCATATTTAGAAATAATAACAAAATATACGAATAAATAATTTACTTCACTTTAATCGTATAATAAACTCCTTTCCCTAACCAATTCAATTAACTTTTCCGTGTTTGTAAGAGACATCGCGGCGTTCTGGCATTCTCTGCCTCGGCGGGAAAAGAACTCTTAGAACGCGACGTTCCGTTTTGACCGCCGCGGTCTGACTGCCCGCTGTGTGCGTTGTTGTTATAGTATCAGTACATTCTAATGAACGCTGAACGTGGAACTCGGAACTCCTGACCGCTCTCTGTGTGCTCCCGCTCTAAGGATTCAAATCACGGAGTGCGCTACCAAATTTTGTTTAGTTTGTTTTGTTCCACAATTAATTTATACTTGACTTGAGCGTAGCGAAGTCCTGTTTTAACTCAAAATGCTCGAGCATTTTGCATTTCGTCTTTCTGTAGAAATTTTTGTTACGTTTCGGTTAAAGATTGTGGCCGTTTTAACCTGTCTGGTGCCGCAGTAGCCAATAGGCATGATCAAAAAAATATTTTTCTGCACATATGTCGCTATTCTGGGGAAAAATACTTCTATTCCGATTTTATGTCCGGGTTAAATCTTCCCCATAGGAAAAACTAAACCCTTCCACACACTTTTCCACAAATGATCATCTAGTCAATCAACATTATGCAAGTGCATTATATATGCAAAATAAATACAAAACAATACAAGAACAACACGTCAACTCACCAGAGATCAAATGGGAAAATAATTCACCGACTCCAGATATTTTCATATCAGAGGGTTCGGCTCGGCAGAACTCCTAACAGGGCCTATAAATCCTACTGATCCCTCAACATAAATATTTTAAAAATCTTTCGTTATCCTACATGTATTTAATATGACTGATTTTTGCATTTTTATATATAAATTTTCTGATAGATCTAATACGCCTAAATTTTTAATGAGAGAGCTAGGTATAATGCCAGTAGCAAAAAGTACTACTTTTATAAAAAATATATGTGTATTTGTATTAATTTTGATTTATTAAATAAGAGAATATTAGAAATATACTTTTTTGGAAGCAAGGTCTATTGTTTACAGAACTACTAGTTTAAAATAGTATTTTGCGGCACGTACCATAGTGGAATATACTCTCAGAATAGCACTGGTGAAAGACAACCAATCAGAATTGAAATGGCTTTAAGTGACCAGATCTGAACACCTTCCTCTTTCCCATCTCCTTCGCTTTCCCAATATCTCCATAACATAGCTCAATTGGGAATGCCATAGTCTCACTGGCTCCAGACGGTAGAGAACAGTTGGGGTCCTGCGCAGTATTCACAAAAAATATATAAAACAGTTTCCATCTAGATGCTGTCAAATTACTATGCTTGCTAAAAATGTACATTTAATTATTTTCTTAATCAAAAATTATTGTGTATTTTAGTTGATGCCTCATTCATTTTGTTTTTTCTACTTCAGTTGTTTATTTTTAGTGTGCTTAACATTATTACTATGTATACTCCAACTATCGAAAGCTGCCGGTGGTGAAATCAAGAACTACACTTTTTTACAATTTTTTATGAGCTGTTATATTTTTGCTAATTTCACTGTCGGCAAGCTTTCGGTGTTAGTAGAAGTCTACTCAATTACTATTCCTACTAACCGATAATATTATGTACAATATTTTGATTTAAATGTTGAAAATATATTTACACGATAACATTCCTTGGATTCCGGTTAATTGGGATACATCGGGGCTAGGTAACATTGTCTCAATTAAACGACGGTCCTAATAATGTGAAAAATGCTAAAATATTGTATTTGTACAGTATTAACCCTCTGGCTAATTTTTTCGGTTTTGGGAACAGCTCGTATGGTCTCGTAGAAATCCTTGCTTCTCCCTTACTCTCAGTTAGAAATATGAACCAAACGGTGTTAGAAAGAGAAAACACCAAGCTTTATATTCAAATCTAGAAGTTTACCACGGATGAATTAAAATGTACACGTCCATTAAACCAAAGGTTCTGAACCTAATTTGAGAAAAGTATTGTGAAACTTTGCGATTTTTTTTATTAATTTTTTTTATATGAAATGACAAAAAAAAGTGAGGTGACAATAATGTCTAAAAAAAATGAGTATTTTTTTTGTTTAGTGTTTAGATGAAAAAACGCAAGGTGAGCCGTTTTTTATACTCTTTCGTGTTTGCCTTCAAATTTTAACAAAATTATGTGTTTTTTCTAATAATAATGTGGTTATCGTGGTGTATAAATGAAAAGATCTCTCACTCAGGTATAGCGTTTATTGATAAGTTGAAAGCTGATTTTACAATCAAAGTATTTCACGTTTATTATGCACAAATACTATGAATGCTCGCGAAACTAGGTCGTAGTACTCGTAAGTAGGTGCAGCCGACGATAGTAAATACTGAACACTAATAATATGCTCGCTGCGTCGGGCCTATTTATATTGTTCGGCCGGTGGCGACAGCAGGTAGTTAAATGGCAACTAAATCGAGGCCACTCGCTCGATCTGGACCTTTCGCGAACTTTCGACGGCGTGGCAATTATGCCTAGGCCGTAGACTCGAACCTTCTGGCGAGTTCTCGTAATGTGTAAGACCGACTTGCGATATTATTGTTGTCGTTAGACAAGTAGGTGCTTTGTTTACGATGCGACTTGGACTGCAGGTACATAATTCGGGAGTAGATACTAAGTAGGTCGAGCGGTTTATTATTAATTAGTTAATCTAGATTTTTCTCGACGCTACAATAAAATTATTAAAACGTATTTCAAAAACAGTTTTTAGTTTGCTGATACGTTGGATTTTATTCGGATATTATTGCATAGTGGAAATACTCACAAATTCTCCAATCTTCTAACAGTGTCTTTAAGAAATATAACGGTCAATATGCCAGAGGCCTGAGGGGCTTTAATGCATTTAGAAGTATGGGATTAGCCAGATTTTTCATTTGAAAACATCTACCCTTTCAGTGGACGGAGATTGGATTTTTTTATTTTTCAACACCAGTTATGCTTAGTGAAAAGGCTTGTATGTACTATAAAAATTAAATTAGCGTTTTCTGCTTATCTAATATATAAAGAGAATGATGAAAATTTGCACACTTGACCTTCAAAACAAGAGGAAGGTCACTGGAGTCGCAAATATTGTATGCAAATCAGTTTGTGGTTTTATTGTGGACTGTAATCAATAGTTGACACAACTATTGCGGCGCTGTGGTTAACAGTTAGAATTGGAAAAGGATTTTGACTTACCCTCGGTCTTTTCGATCGATTTTATGGCCTTTAGAGTCAATGCTGGTTATCACTGCACAAGCTTCCGTAATAGACTCAAATTAAACGCACTAAAAGAACACATTCACTGCACCGGTTTTCTTAACATACTGGTGATGAATAATAAATTATTGCAATGTCACTGATGTAGGTATTTAGGTACTCTACACTGTCAGAGAGGGACAGGTAATTGGGTGACAAGGAATTGGATGGAGAAATGCAGAAACATGTACTAAAGGGTGAAGCATATAGTTATGTCGAGAGTCACTGTCGATTCAATTAGATTTCGAATAACTCTGTGCAAAGCCCGGGCAACGCCGGGGTCTTCAACAAGCTTATGATATTCTTGGACAGGGTTCTGATAATATGAAGAGTAACCCAAACTGATTTATCTGGTAATATTAATGTCCTTCGGTCGTACGCATCTGTATGGTTCACAAGTAAAATATTCTGCAAATCACTTCCAACACGTGACTTCACAATAAACTCACTTCATGTCCTTTACATGTGTCAAAATTAAACTGGCTTCACATTGTAGTGTTGAACTATAATCTAGAAATTTATCGAAATATGTAGTACGAAAAAAATTTATCACTTAGGCAGCGCCAAGCTACTCAATTTGTCTTTAAATTTGTTCTTCACATTTGAGTTTGACAGTTCATTGTTCACAAACATCAACGTCCAGGGGGAAAATTATATAACATACATAAATTCGAGTTTGACAGTTCCTTGTAAACAAACATCAACGTCCAGAGGGAAAATTACATAACATATATAAATTCGAGTTTGACAGTTCATTGTAAACAGACGTCAACATCCAGAGGGAAAATTACATAACATACATAAATTGGAGTTTGACAGTTCATTGTAAACCAACACAACTAAATAAATAAAATCATCTTCTTTTCGGAACTTACCACTAATTTATGAACACCGTTTGGTCAAAGTAAAAAGAATGCACTCGGACCATTGTGGACCATTTTAAACTTACATTCATATTCCTATGAACCATCTTGGTGATGTAATTTCAAATGATCGCAGCGACCTAAATTCTAAATTTCAAAAAATTCTTCAGTGTTTGATTCTCGCAAAAAATGCCCGATTAACCGGAATCTTCTGTTTTATCAAATTCTCATTCTCTCTTCCTTTTGCACTTGCGTTTATTTTGCTTTTACGTATTTACCCGTTCCCAGTTGTTTTTAATCACGCATTTTGTGTTTTCTGTCTTTTCCAACAACAAAATCTTCCCTACCCATCGATCGACCAACCAACCAATCAACCAACCGACCGACCGACAAACCTTGCAATGCTCTCGTACGCTCGTAAAATCGCGCGTACATAATGATACATACCCTATATATATATTGCTCAATATATATATTTGCGCAACTCCAGCACGGGACGAGCGGGCGCGTCGGCAAACGGCGCTATCCAATCCTCGCGCATCACGTGCAGAAAGATCGTTGGCTCCATAGGAAAGATCGCAAGAAGAAAAAAATCGAGTTCGCCGATCATCGCGTGAGTAACACACAAAAAAAATCGCGACGACAATCGCGAGTTGTAAATTTTTTTTTTTCGTTTCCAGCTTCTGTCACATTCGCTCAGTTTTCTTATTCTATTATTTCCTTCTGTCGCTTGGTGTAATTTTTTGTTTATACGCATTTTGTGTGGTTTATGTCATTTTTCATGCTTTATTCATTGCGCCTTGCTTAAAAATCAGTAGTTTTACTAATGTATTGAAGTTGGTTGTTGGGATTATGGACTTACGTGGAATAAACACAAAAAATTGGCACATCGCAATTTGATGTGATGAAATCTTATAATTATACTCATCATACTGTTATGCCAACTGATCCCAATTTGATCAAAAGTTGAAATGGGGAGAGAATCGGCTTTTAATGAGGACTATTCAAATGTTAAAAAAATCTAAATGTTTATTTATTATTTTCGTTTTTGCAGTGTTCAAATATAATAATATGTATACTTAGTTTGGTTGGCGATAATAATAATATGTTTTATATTACATTAAAAAATATATCATAAATAAAGTTTACAATTAACCAGTCAAGGGGTTAATTGTTTGAATTTTGTCTTTCACTACTGTTACAAAACCTATATACATATATTACAATTGTGATAATGTAATATCACAGTAATGCATTCAATATTAATGTTTGTTGCAGCGGCAACAGCAAGTCAAAGAGGAACGGTATTGTCACCAACCCGGCCATGAGGCTCGTGGCTAATGTCAGAAATGGACTAGGTAAGTTTGTGTTTTGTATAACTTGACCCAACCTTCCCCTTCCCATCTCCTTCCCGTCCTCACTTCCTTGAGCTTCGCAAGTTTAATATGCAACCAGTGAATATTTTCTTTAAACACATTTCGGCTGGATATTTTTTGCACTGGCGCTACGCTGTCTCAGGGCGAAAGTAAAGGTCGGCACAAATTTCTTTTAAATCGCTATATCTTCGAAAATAATTAAAATATTTTAACAAAAATTTCTACGTAGTAATTCGCATACCCAAACTATAAAAGTACTAAACTAAAATCGAATATTATTTGAAATGCAACTCAATTAACCTTGTAATATGTTTTTGTTGTTTGTTTTTGGGGTGTTATGCCGTGTTGCGCTAACTCCTTCTTTAGCCGACGTTTCGGACAGCGTTGCAGTGTCCGTCATCAGGGCAGATCCATCACATCTTCGGATCTACCGGATCTGCCCTGATGATGGACACTGCAACGCTGTCCGAAACGTCGGCTAAAGAAGGAGTTAGTGCAACACGGCATAACACCCCAAAAACAAACAACAAAAATGCTTTTGGCCGTGAAAATCTAAAAACTTACCTTGTAATATGTTTATTATGGTCCGCCTATCGGTATTTGCCCATACCTGCTTTCTTTAAATACGCCCGACATCTCTCGCTCTCTTGCACATAAGAGTTGAGTGGGTGCGGAACAGAGAAAGATTCCAATCGGGTTTCACGGTCATAAAAACCCTCATTCCAGGAATTGAATTACATATTTCAATAACAAATAATATACTATCCTTTTGTTGAAATACCGATGTAAACGAAAGGCATGAAAATAAATATAACAAACAGACTTGCATTACGATTCGATAATTATGTACATCTAGTTGGGATCTTTATAAAGAGATTGGTATATAATAATAATATAAAAACATTGAATAATTCCGTCTTTTCTGCCATTGAAATGAGGCCAGCGCAAACTAGCGTAGAACTAGCCTTACCTGCCTTAAGCGTCAATCGACCAAACGGGTAGAACTACCTTTCCCAGCCGAAGTGTGTCAAGTTAAGAAAATAAGACAAACTTGTATTATAAGATTTTCACGGCCAAAAGTATTATAATGAATTATTTTTGGGGTATTATGCCATGTTGCGCTACCTCCTTCTTTAGACAATGTTTCGTACAGTATTATAGTGTCTATCTTCAAAGCAGATCTGTAAATATGGTATTTAGATGTGATACCGCGTTGCCAACTCCAATCCTCTAAGAGCTGGTATTACAGTATCATGATTTCTGCGTTTAGTTTTGGTGTAGCCGTCAATTATTACCAAGAGCTATTGAGCTTATCCCCGTAGTCTTTATTAATATTAATGGGATTTTTATGAATTTCAATTGCCTCCGTAATCAGGCGTGCTCTATGTGTTTTGTGTCTTCCCAGGACTTCAGGGACAAATCAAAACTAATGGCTGGCAATTGTGATTGCTGACTTTATTTGGAGTAAAACATGTAAATTAAATATTGGTCTCCGGTGGTAACTCTTTTTTTTCTACAGTTGTCTCGCTTTCTGTGCAGTCTCTTTTGTACAAGACTTCAGTCGTACGTTCCTTACACTTCTGACATTGATATATTATTTTAAATGATTAGAGATTGATTCAAAAAGGAAATCATTTTGATTCTTGTAAGAATCTCCCCTCCAAAGTGACCTTCACTGCTATCTGCGCAGCTTTATTCCTACAAGACGCTACATGAAATAACGTGTTTTGTTTTGATTTACCATAAAATGTATTTTAATTGTATGTGTTAACCTTTAAGATTCAGCAGCGGCCAACCTGCGGCGCACGGGCGTGGCGCTAGCGGCCTCGGCCAGCTCCAACAACCCGGCCGTGAAGACCAACGCCTTCCAGTGGCGCCGCGAGACCCCCTTGTAACATCCGTCCGTCCCCAGCCTCAACCTCGGCCTCAAGTGGCGTGACATGGACGAGGACGAGCGCAGTGTCGACGAGTTCACACAGCGGGAGAGGAGGTTCCATTGACTTATAATAATTCCTATGTACAGTTAAAAGTTCGTAAAGGTGACACTTTGTGCCGACAAGTTCACTCGGCTGGAGGCGGCAGAGGAAGTTCCATCGACATATAACTATATACTATTTAAAAAGTTTACACAGGGAGTTTACTCAGCGGTTGAGGAGGTTCCATTGATTAATAACTATGTATCTATATACACTTTGAGTGGATAAGGAGGTTTCATTGACTAATAACTATGTACAATCAAAACTTAAAAAAGGTCAACGATTCACTCAGTGGGAGAGAAAGTTTCACTGACACTTTTATGTGGCTGCAAGTGAAATTAGACGTGCAGTTTTAGTTTTGCGTTTTCAATGGGCGAGAGAGATGGTTCCATTCAGGAAGGCAACAGCAATTACCAGTAGTATCACGTAATAAAAATAAAGTATTTAGTGTCGACAAATTTATAAGCAGATGAATAGATTCCATCGGATAATAAATACTATAAAGGCGGAACTATTTGGTGACGATTAGTGACATAGGCGTGCAGTTTTAGTTATGGGTTGTCCTAGAGAATCGTGTTGTGATTGAATATGATTATTGTCGTTATTTCAGTGAGAAAACGATTGTTTGATGTATTTGATTTAAAAATCCATTCTGTTGAAGTTAATGAGGCTTACAACATCAGAAAATGTAAATTAATCACTATTTCAATGACTTATAGGTTTGCATACACGCAATGTCAAAAATGCGTTGTGAAGACGCTGTTATTTTTTTTTTTTATCGCACAAGAGTCTTCTTTTCGGTATTATATATAATCAGGGGCTATATCCCTTGTCAAGGAGGGTTAAGAGGCCCGGATTAAATGAGGGAGGAAGGACGCAAGCTGGTAGCATGTTTTACATGCGTTTTGCGTTACAAAAGAACAAGTCTGAGAATACAGCCCATTCTCATGATAATGATGACATCTAATGACCGTTTGTATCTGTAGAAAAGCTGATTTGGTGTATGTTTGTATGAAATCGGACATTAGGTGTACATGGCTAAAACCGATATCGTCTACCGGCATGTTTTTGACGTTTTTGATGAATAAATACAAATTACAAAACAATATATATTTATTGTACTGGAAGTATTGGAAGAAGTGAAACGGAAAAGTCCACAATGTGGATTGTTTTCTCAGCTGGACTATTTTAGTATTTAGAACTCGTGCTCTGATTGTATTTAAAAATGGCAAGCGCAATTGTTTGCCATTTTTAAAGTATGGATTTTGCTTAAATTTAAAAAATCAGTACATTGTTAGATATTATAATTATATAATCTACAAAAATGGCAACGATTGAATTCAGTAGGTACTACTTCTCTAAGCTTGGGTAAACTTAGAGAATTAAAAGTTCTTTGATTTCTTAATTATTTTAAGAAAACAATAGATTTTTTTTTATAGTACTCTTCCGTGCTAAAAACTTGCATGTCAAGTTTCTTCAACTTCGGTTCTTTTTGAAAATAACAGATGGCGCCACTTCTGTTTACAACAATCCTAAACTGTACAGTCATTAAGATAATAATACTATCAGATAGTAAAACTACTGTAGCTGATGATGGTATTGAGAAAAATTTATTTGGTTTACTTTTAAAAGTTTTTGATATTATTTCTGAATTCACTGTGTATGTGGGTAAGGTAATGTTATTTTAAAAATATATGGAAATAAATATATTAAAATACACTATGCCTGATACATGCGGCATTACATTGTAATGATACATACAAAACATTAGCGTAAGCATAGAATCTATTCTATAAGTAGACTTGTAAACAAACGGCTGTAAAAATGCAAAAATAATCATCACTTAATTGGGAAAACAAATAAATCACAGTAATTTAATATTTTTATTATTATTATTGTTGTTGTGCATCACACTCAGATGAAAATATAATAAAATGGTAGCATTAACCTTATTATGTTTCATTTTTATGTATCAATTTTTTTATTGGTAATCTATTGCAGAATAAATTGTTCAGAAAGGTCTCCATGTCACAGTTAGTTAACCCCTGGGAGTCGGACTCCTGCATTTGCAGTGTTGCAGTCGTGCCCATGCACTGTACGAAGCACTGCAATTTGAAAAGTTGACCTTAGTTAAAGACAAAAATCAAAATGTTACTTTATCAAGTATCGTATTGTCTACATGTTTGCCTTAATGAAAATATCTTTTTATTTACGCGTTAGCGGCAACTGCCTAAAACACGAATGGTCTTATTTTAATAATATGCCTACCTCTGTGGCTTCTTGGTGATATCACCGACTCAGGATCAAGCAGATGCGTGCTTGTTTTTCGACTGAATTTATTTATTTCAGCGCCCTTTGGTCTGGTAGATGTGAACGTAACAAACCCACGCAGACAAAGTGAATGACTTACGTTCAAACTTAATTATTTTATGACAATAATTATTAGCCTGTAACACCTATATAAATTGAAAAAAAGATTCCGAGAAAAAATACATGCCGCCGACGGGCCGGTCAGGTTCTCTATCAATTGCGCTACGTCGGCTTATTCAAAACCCGCCAAATTATTTAATATTACTGGTATTTTTCATTCAACAATTATTGCTTATTAGAGTTTTTTTAATTGGGTTTAATTCCCGCCAGCGGTGTTAAGTTTTGATTGGAAGGAACTTGTAAATGATAACACATCAGAAACTTTAAAAGGACTCTTGACTTTTATTTGCTCTATTCCCAATTACATTGTGAATATCAGGAGATCCAAACTACCCAAGACAGACCAAGGAGGTTGTCTTTACTATTAAAAGCGTTAGCGAAAAAAGAGGGCGGTACAGTGAAAATCAAATCTTTTATAGTCTACTTGGGAGTTTGCACCTACCGACATCTATGCATAATTTTTACAACTAATTATCTTGGTTACATACAATTCAATTTTATCTACTTGGAGAGGTGTGAGTCCTAGATAAAAACTGCATTATTCAATTTTAAACAGGCGGCATGTATTTTTTCTCAGAAGATTTTTTCAACATTTTTTCAAAACAGTTATCCTTTGTGCTACGCATAAAAACCTTAGTTTATCAGTAAAAATAATTCATTATTATTCTTTATCAATGTTTATTCACATTATATTTTGTGATTTCAATGTATTAATGATCTCTGTATGTATATTTTTTGTACTTTTCTATTGTCTCTTATAGTTTAATATTATTTATTGCATTTCTTTAGTTTGTAAGAATCCTTTAAAAATACTTGAAACGGGGATTCACTATTATTTCAGGAATATTTTATTAATTCATTTAGCTGCAATTTTTCTAACGGAAAAAACTATACCTACTCCTACATAAATCGTGTTTTTTCCAAGCCCCGTCGAAAGAATATTCCTGATATTATTGGAACCACCCGTCTAATATGACTAACCTATTTATGAGGCCGTATAGTCCAAAATAAAAATATTATTTAGTAATATTTTTCAATTTTGAAAACTATATCCAACGAATTTATGTTGTGTAATTACTTGAATTATGATTGCATTTATTTTAAAATAATTATTTGACCAATTTTGTATGTTATTTTTTAGATATTATGGTTTGCAGTTCTGCCTCAGTTGTACGGCGCGTTACTTTGTACGGTTACGTAATCCTGGATTCACTGTAATTTATTGCTCCCTGGTTTACATTAGTAAGAATGTTTAAATTGTGAAAGATTGTGTAATATTTTGATGTCAAAATTTAACACCAAAAGAAGCAATAAATTCTAACCATAACACCAGTCTGTGGTTTTTATACATAGGTTCAGTTTTGTAGCAGTGAAATCCTAATTTCAGAATAGTAATACTGCTAGGTATTACAATTTATTAATTATTTTAGAATGCAGTAGAACCCCGTTAATCCAAACCCCCATAATTTGAAGAAAAAATGCGTAATTCGAAATTTATGCAAAAAAAAATCCAGATTTTTTTTTTTTCATAAAAATGGTTTTTTAATTCGAAATTCTATTTTTTTTTCATCCACACATGAAAATTTGTTCCTGAATCTGAATCGATTTGCACTAGAATATTGTATTTTTTCGAATACTTTGAGTTTGAAGTGCCGGCCTAATCGAAATCGGCCAGAGGCGTATCTGCCGAGAAAATTCGATTTATGTGGAAATTATTCGTCATAACCACTGGAGCGACAGAGAGAATAATGAAAAATAGCTTCACTTGCTCGCCACCTTTGAAAGTTAATTTGGAAAAATTTCCGACCACATTAAAAAAATCATTACTCCATATTTGTATATGTAAACATATAAAAAAATATACTGCTATGTAGCCAATAAACTCACCTATATTTTATTAATTATTTTGTATTTGTATAATTGATAGAAAAATTATAAAAAAATCGTAAACTTTGTAAATGCGCGAATTTTGTGCGTGAGTATATTTGAAATTGCCGCCAGTGGATATTTTGAATATTCACATTGAATATTTTCTACGTTTTATGTTCTCTATGACCTGTTCTACAACCACAGATCCAAATATATACTAGAAAATCATTTTTTTATATGCTGACATCAAGATAAAAATAATGCGTGAAACTTATTTTGTGTTATTTGGTACGTGAACCTGTTAAATTTGAATGAACTAAATTATGATATTTTATACATTTACCACAAAGAAGTGGTACTACATTAGGAAGATACATTAACTGTTTACAATTACCAATAAGAATAACTGCCCTACTTGCTTTATTTAAGTCATTTGATCTGCTTTTTAAATAATTGTGACTGAGAACTGGAGATTTTTATCCATGTTTTTGGGTTTCGTGATAGAACAAGAAACAAAGATTTAAAAAAAGCCCATATCATAGCAATAAGCTTTGCCAATCTTTCAGGATATACTTTGTAATTTGATAAAATCCTGTGGAATTCTGCCATTTTGTTTGGGAAAATACGAGATGACAGCTAGTTTTTTGTATCGAAAATATGCTAAAAAAAACCCGTTTTTTTAATCAAAGGAGTTGAAAACACATTAATAATTGAATCACGATTAAACTAATATATATTATGGCGTTAAAACGCAAAAAACACAACCACTTACGGCATTTTAAAAGATGTGTAAATATGACCGATTTCTCAAAACAGTTTCGCTTCGAAGGTAAAATTTTTGGAATAAACGTCACATTTAAACCGCCAAATATTTATTCCAGAAGCATCTATGGATAATCGGTGTTGCCATAGATGAAGCCAATTTTACCAGCTTTACAACGGAATAAATTATTGGCCAGGGACTGGTTGAAATAATATTATATTTAATTTTTACGAGTGGTACGTAATAAACGTCGAATAATTCGACATGCTCAATATTAGAAGAAAAAAAAACGTCGAATTATTCGACATGTTCGCTCCAGTGGTTATTAAGAATTTACTCCGAAGATACTATCCAAATTTAGAGGGGCGGCCGAGGAACGCGATTTGTTTTCTTAAAATTTTGAATTATGTGCGAATTTGTTCATTCGTAATTTGATTATTTATGTCCTGTGGATATAGAATTATCGAGGTTCTACTGTATATATAATATATTCATTTTCTCACAAAGTAACCATCATTTCGCTTCTTTGTTGTCAAATCTAATTTTGTTAGCTCCGAAAATCATAAATTTTTTGTACATTTTGAAAGTAAAGTGCCGTATGGTGAGGTATGCCTGTATAATATATAAAATAGTATTTTTTATATAGTAAAAAGTGCCAAAAAGTTTAAACAAACCTATTTTCCTTAATTGCTAATTGAAATTTAATTCATTAGCACTTTTTTACATGAGTATGTATATTATTATTTTTTTTGTTGATTCTGACAAATACTTGACTATAAAAATACACTTTTTTTATGTTACGAATCAAACAGCATTCACAAATGTTTTCATTGCTCCGAATTGAACTAGCCCAACTCATTTTAACCAAAATTATGTTAAAAATATACTTCAAATTTGTTGTTTTATACCAAATACCCAAAAATACTTGCTCTCTTTAAACATCTTTTGATTAACTTGAGTTGCTATACACGGTTCAATAATTCAGTCAACACCTTTCTACATAAAGGCCTCGACACTGACAATAAGGATGGCCGCCAAACTTGTTCAAACTTAATAACATGTAATTTACATGGTAATGATAATACATGTTATCTTAGAGCAACCAATATGATAATTAAAATACAATAATAACCACTCGAGTGATTGGTTGTTATATATACAGGGTTTTCCAATAAGTGGTGTTATTTTGATATTCAAAGAAACTTTTCCCGTAAAAGATCAATGGTTTCGTTTCTTGTGTGGCACGTAGCGCTGTCTTGTTGAAAGTAAACGTTGTCCAAATCAATAACATCCAATTCCGGCCATAAAAAATCATTAATCATCTCTCGATAGCGCAATCCATTCACCGTAACTGTTGCTCCAGCCTCATTTTCGAAAAAGTAAGGTCCGATGACTCCACCGGACCATAAACCGCACCAAACAGTCACACGTTGAGGATAGAGAGGCTTTTCAATAATAAATCTTAGGTTTTCCGAGCCCTAGATGCGACAATTTTGCTTGTTGACGAAGCCACCGAGGTGGAAATGGGCCTCATCACTCAAGATGATTTGCATTTGATTCACTCAAGTGAATTTTAATAATTTCAATGCGTTGTTGAAGCGTGTATCGTTCCATTTTTATTAATGGCGTAGTTTCTACTTGTCAAATGTCAAAAAATGACAGCTTCAAAAGTAACATCTACCGAAATAGCGGGCTATTCAAAATAACACCTCTTATTGGAAAACCCTATATATATATATAAACATTTGCCATATCACATAATTCACTCGAAATATGAATAAAGAAACATATGAACTGCTTACTGCGGTTTAAAGCCAATGAATTCACCTAGATTTAAACGTTTATCCTATATTTTTAGGTTACATACATTTGGCACATTATGACGAGACAATAATTTGCCAAAATATGGCATAAGCAACGCCTCAGCTCGAGCCATTCAGAATTATTTGTATGAAACTCCATACTGCGACGCACACTAATCAGCATCTTAATGGTATCGCCTCGCCTCGGACAAGCTAGAGTTATGAGGCGAAGCAACGCCGAGCTGATGTGTGCGATGACCTTAAGAATATTTTAGTTTAATTTATTTTATTTTAACAAAATTAAAGATAAGTCTTTATGAATTTTTCAGACAAGATGTCAGCCTTTAGAGGCTGTCAGTGTTTTGGCATTTTGAAATAGAAGGTGTTGATTAAAAGCAATCAATCGATTTGTGCAGTTTTAAAAACTATTTTTATAATTTGTAAATATGTTTAGAAACAAAATATTATTTATTTATTTGTCTAATGTAAGGAACACTAAGGATGGGTTGTTTCACAGAATTTGAACAATTCACTAAATTTTAAAGTTGATTTTCAAGTTCTGTTATTATGCCACTATTGGTTAATTGTTTCGCAAAACTGAACAGATGAATTGAACCTTCACGGAACTTGAAAATCAACTTTGAAATTTAATGAATTGTTCAAATTCTTTTAAACGTCCCGTCCGTACTATTTATATGATTGAGTGTATTGTATTTTTTTAAATGCTTTTTTTACCAAATACTAATTTTAAGTGTATCTACTATTTTTTACTGCACCCGATGCATCTGATTTAGAAACGGTATAGGTAAGGAGATGTTAGAATGTTTATTTGTGAATTGAAAATAAAAGGCCGTATGTATTGTAAATCTGTGAGACAATTTCATTTTGAAAAAAAAATAAAAATTTCCTTGAAGCCTGCTGAAACTTATAAATAACATTCTTATGTAAGTAAATAATAGTGCAGCTGTTGTAAACATTCCAAAACTCGACTCTTAAAAAATTATTATCTTAAAAACTCAACAATGTTGCCATAATACTACAAAAATACATTAACCCAACTACAACAAAATTAAATTACGCCAATCTCATATATTATTTTGTCCACTGGAGCGACGAGACATTTACACGAAAAATGCCTTGAGCGCTGGAAATTACCGAACGTTTGGTTTTGTATTCATTAGTGTGAAATACTATGATAGCTTTGTGATTAATCGAATATTCCAACGCTCGGGAAATTATTCCAATAATTGTTTTAAAATATCTCTTCAAATTGGCCACATTTTGGCCAGCGGACGCTTGCACGTGTTTGCAAATTGGCCAAAATGTGCCCCAAAACACTCCAGTGATACATGGATTTAATGATCGCAGCGTAAATTTTAGAAAAATAAACTGAACAATAACACTTTTTTTCCTTCACTGTATCCG